>NW_005879850.1:0-6707 GCF_000147115.1 Myotis lucifugus | reverse complement strand
AACTGTTGATCAATGCCCTGGCTGGTTTGGCTCAGTGGATAGAACGTCAGCCTGTGGACTGAAGGGTCCCAGGTTCGATTCCAGTCGAGGACATGTACCTCGGTTGCAGGCTCCTCCCCGGCCGGGTCCATGGTCGGCGGGGTGCGTGCAGGAGGCAACCAATTGATGTGTTTCTCTTCTATCAGTATTCCTCTCTGACTTTCCCTCTCTCTTCCACTCTCTCTCTCTAAAAATCAGTGGAAAAAATATCCTCGGGTGAGGATAAATAAATAAATCTCTTCTATAAAAGGCCTGTGGCCATCATGCCATAAGCCGTCACAACCAAATATAGAAAAAGGCCTGTGGCTGTCACCCTGTCACAACCAAACGAGCAGGCTCTCGCGGTGGGCGGGGCAGGGAGCGAGCTATGAGTGAGGATGGGCAGGGCAGCCAGATGAGGCAAGCAGAAGCGAGCTACTCGCACACAGTTTCCTGCGTGCTGGGCCTCTAGTAAGTAAGAAAGTAAGTAAGTAAGTAAGTAAATAAATAAATAAATAAACAAAACTTGATGGAGGACCAGTAAGCAGGTGAGGTCATGGGGACCAAGAGAATGGCTGTGGGTAAGAAATGTTCGCTTCTACCGGGTGGCTTTTGTTTGCCCGGGGGTTTATTTGAGCCCCGTCTTGGCCTTGAAGCTACAGCCTCACCATGATGGGTAGTAACAGTGGGCATACTCACCAGTCGCCCAGGATAATATCTAAGGGTCTTAAGAGGCTACTCTTTGCCAGCATATTCTGAAATGTACCTAGAAGTAGCAGCAGCATCGCACTCAATGTAAAGAAAATCACCAAGCCCTAACTGGTTTGGCTCAGTGGCTAGAGTGTCGGCCTGCGGACTGAAGGGTCCCAGGTTCGATTCCGGTCAAGGGCATGTACCTTGGTTGCGGGCACATCCCCAGTAGGGGACGTGCAGGAGGCAGCTGATCGATGTTTCTCTCTCATCGATGTTTCTAACTCTCTATCCCTCTCCCTTCCTCTCTGTAAAAAACCAATGAAGTATATTTAAAAAAAAAAAAAAAGAAAATCATCAAAATTGATAAAAGCAAAGCAAGGCTCGTCCATCACACAGATGAACATACACCAGGAATAATATCTTTCATCTCACAGGTAATTAGAATTGCCAGCAGGGGACCTCATGCCTTCAGATTGGTAGGAGCGAGACTCTCTGGAGTGACAAAGAGTTGACCTAAATATTTCGCTGACGGTTTTCAGGTTAGCCTTGGGCTGTCTGGTCTCTGAGAGGAGGTACCAGGGATCCAAGGCAAATGAAAACCTTAGGATTTACCGGCTCCACCCCCACTCCGACCCCCCACTCCTCCCACCTCCACCCTCCATTGAATGCATGGAGAATGTCTCCAGGCAAAACCCAGGAAGAAAGGAACAAAGGAAATTAGGGGAAGTGTTGGCCACCCCATGTTTGCAGCGATTATGCTTGACATTGACCCCGTGGGGGGGGGAAAATGATGCTGAGAATATATCCTTGGCATCTCTACATATGTTTTTATCCTGTCCTGTTCAAGAAGTCCACAGCCCGGGCCGGTTTGGCTCAGTGGATAGAGCATCCGCCTGTGGACTGAAGGGTCCCAGGTTCAATGCCAGTCAAGGGCACATGCCTGGGTGGCAGGCTGATCCCCAGTGTGGGGCCTGTAGGAGGCAGCTGATCAATGATTCTCTCTCATCAATGATGTTTCTATCCCTTTCTCCCTCTCCCTTCCTCTCTGAAATCAACAAAAAAATATATTTAAAAAAAAGAAGTCCACGGGTTTTTTATTGTGTGGTTTTTTTATTGTTGTTGTTAATCCTCGCCTGAAGATATTTTTCCATTCGTTTTTAGAGAGAGTAGGAGAGAGAGGGAAAGACAGAGAAACATCAGTGTGAGAGAAACACATCGATTGGTTGCCTCCTGCACGAGCCCTGACCAGGACCCCGGCCGGGGAGGAGCCTGCAACCATGGTACGGTGCCCTTGACCGGAATCGAACCCGCGACCCTTTGTGCGCAGGAGGGATGCTCTATCCACTGTGACCAACTGCCTAGAGGGCAAGAAGTCCACAGCTTCCTTCCCAGCCCTGCTCAGTTTTGGAGTCTGTCTCCCCACCAGCCTGCGGGGTTGGCGCACATGAAGTTATGACAAGAGCTTGCCCCAGAACCAGGCTGCGCGGCCCAAGCACAAAGCCACGTGCACCGCAGTGACAGGCTCATTTAGAAACAAATTAGGGGTTAAGTAAAAAGTGCATGACAGAGGCAAAACCGACTTTCCCTCTCCCCCTTCCTGTCGGTTAGCATTAGAAAGTGCCTCGGAGCCGCGTGTGTCAAGAATATGAACGCGAGATGTCACTTGGGCTGCCTCTAATTGAAGCCAGGATAAATGGAGTGGAAAGGCAGCGTCTAATCCAATCAAAACATGAAAAAGGTATTTTGACATGTAAATTGCCAACTTCCTGTGTATTTTGTCTCCCCAATTACACCCTCCCCTGTCATGTTGTTTTTTTTAAAAATTGTATCTTAATCTCCCAGCCTCCTAATAATTATGTCATCATTCTTGGGGCCTAAGCGCTGTGTAATGGTATTTTATGGGATATGTCACTCATTATTAGCTGAACTCACTCGCTGTCCCCAGTGATACCATATCTCATGGTGTTCAAATATGCCTGGTGTCAGCTCCCGCTCTGCACACGCTATAGCCGGCCGCGCTCTGCTTGGCGGTTACGTGGGAGTGTGTGCGTAGAGCACTTTTGGACAGTTAATCCGGCTCATCAGCATTTTATATGGGGGATACCCGACACCTTTTTTTCTTTAATGGGATGGGCGACTGGTCTCAAATATAAATCGCTCGTCGCTGCTGCGCATTGGGAAAATGCCACGCACGGAGATTTTACTGCTGCTGTGGAGATCACAAAAAATGTTAGATAGTAAAAAAAAAAAAGTCAGTTTGATATGCAGAGAGCGGTTACCCGTACTGGTGGGAAGCACGAGTAAATAATATTACCAATTGTTTCTAAGCCAGAGAAAAGCTTAAAGATCAGCTGTCCTCGGCCCCTGGATTCACAGGTGAGAAATATGACAGCTCCCAGGTAAGAGAACTTCTCTAGGCCTCTCTGTTCATTAGAGGCAGAAACAGAACTAGGTTCCCCAGAGCACCAACTGGGCTCCACCAGGGTCCTGTCAGCCTCTGCCCAGAGCCCCATTCTAGAGCCACTTACATTCTAGAGCCCCCTTGCACCAATTGCATTCTAGAGTCCAGTTGCATGCTAGAGCCAATTACATTCTAGAGTCCCCTTGCGTTCTAGAGCTAATTACATTCTAAAGCCTCATTGCATTCTAGAGCTAATTACATTCTAAAGCCCCATTGCATTCTAGAGCCAATTACATTCTAGAGCTCCCTCGTATTCTAGAGCCAATTGCATTCTAGAGTCCCATTACATTTAGGGCCTCCTTGCATGCTAGAGTTAATTACATTCTATAGCCCCATTGCATTGTAGAGCTAATTACATTCCAGATCCCCATTGCATTCTAGAGCTAATTACATTCTAGAGCCCCACTGCATTCTAGAGCCAATACCATGCTTTGGGGCCACTGAGAAAGCAGAAGTGAGGCACATCTGAGGAACTTGCCAGAGGCTTGGGCCAGAAGAGTAGCATTAATCACTATGCTTTAATTATGTTCAATTTGGAACAATGAAAATACATCCTGCATATCAGATATTTACATTACGATTCATAACAGCAGCAAAATTACAGTTATGAGGTAGCAACGAAAATAATTTTATGGTTGGGGGATCACCACAACATGAGGAACTGTATGAAAGGGTCGCGGCATTAGGAAGGTTGAGAACCACTGCCCCATAGGATCAGAGTCTCTAGAGCAGGGGTGGGCAAACTTTTTGACTCGAGGGCCACAATGGGTTCTTAAACTGGACCGGAGGGCCGGAACAAAAGCATGGATGGAGTGTTTGTGTGAACTAATATAAATTCAAAGTAAACATCATTACATAAAAGGGTACGGTCTTTTTTTTTTTTAGTTTTATTCATTTCAAACGGGCCGGATCCGGTCCGAGGGCCATAGTTTGCCCACGGCTGGTCTAGCCTGTACTTAGCAGCCGCCCAATGGGGCAGTGACGGAAACACAACTAATGTCTGAAATGCGGGGTTCAGGAGACACACGCACCCAGGCAAAATATTACAGTCACAGTCATACATTCTAAAGGGGCCCCTGCTGAGGGGAATGTACCCCAGTGCAGAGCCAATCTCCTCTGACAACCCCCTCTAACAGGCACCTCCTCATCCCCGGACCCCACTTTCATGATAGGTCGGGTCAGAGAAAACTACGGGGAAACAGGCCCGGCAACGCTACGAAGATCATCCCCATGAAGAAGCCCTTTCTCTTTTTGTTCTCAGGGGACAGAGATCGCGCTGCCGGGAAGCGAACCTGGGCAAGTTGGCGTGAACACAGACACGTGCCCAGGCTCGCTGCCTGCCAATACCTGCAGGAGGGAACCGGGGGCCTGAGCTCTTTGCTGCAGCCGGATCGTCTGCATGTCTGATTGGGTGAGGGGAGAGATCGGAACATGCAATGACCTCATCTCAGGTACCCCAAGTTGTTATTCCGGACGGAGGCCCCCTGGACCACCTGCAGCCGGGTTCTTGCGCGTGCGCACTGTTTTGCACGTTTGCGCTCGGTCACTGTGGTGGAGTTTGCCCCTACAGCTCATTGCTCGTATTTTTAAAAAATATATATTTTATTGATTTTTACAGAGAGGAAGAGAGAGGGATAGAGAGTTCGCAACATCGATGAGAGAGAAACATCGATCAGCTGCCTCCTGCACACTCCCTACTGGGGATGTGCCCGCAACCAAGGTACATGCCCTTGACCGGAATCGAACCCGGGACCCTTCAGTCCGCAGGCCGATGCTCTATCCACTGAGCCAAACTGGTTGGGGCTCATTGCTCGTAATTTGAAAGCTGGAATCTTTTCCAGGATGTGTCCTTTCCCCCTTCAAGTATGTCCTGAGTTTAGATTTTTTTTTTCAGGAAAAAAAATAAATAAATGGCTGAGGATAAGTCATATTTTCACTTTCTGAATAATTTTCAGGTGGGATTGAAACACATTTGTTTTGTGCCCCAGCTTAATTAATTGAGAATATTTTTATTTACCGTTGTTGACAAATATGCCAGGAGATAAGGAGTATGGTCGAGTCTTACATCAAATTTATTACATATTAGCTATGCTAGAATAATATTTTAACTAGCACCAAAACAATACTTTAAATGGCACCTGATTGCCTTCCCAAGAATGTAGACTGTCCTAGAAATGTTATGACTCCATTTCCTCCCTTACTTAGAGGGAAAAGTATGACAGTCAGACACTCCATCAGAACACTGACAGCCACTTTTAAAATGTTTAGTTACACTTCACGCCACTCCAAAAAGGCTACAGAAGTCACTGACACTACAGGAAAGAGGGGGGAAGAAGATGAGAAGAGAGGAATCAGGAAAAGAACACACAGCAGGGTAGTGAGAAATAAACCTAGACATGGCCATGTTATCATTTCCTCACCAAATCCAAGTGCAAAATGAAATGTACAACTTGGCCGGAAACACGGCACCCTGAGCTGGCCTGTCAGTCCTGGGGTCTCCCAGGTCCCAGGGATCGGACTGTCCATCGCATCTGATTCACAGCCTCTGGACTACTTTTCCTTTCTCCCCTGGGCTGACTCATAAAGGAGTATGCGAGCCAGGGCTTGGGGACGCGGAGGCCGGCTGCCGGCTGGCTCCATCTGCGTTCCTCTACTCCCATCTACTGATAACAGGCTGCTACTTCCCGGCTGCTCCTCCTCTGCCCTTTCCACGTCCGCATGGACCAGAGCATGAGGCCCCCGGCTGTAGTAAGTCACTTCGCCTGGGAGATTTTTCCCATCAAAGCAGGCGTGTGCATGTGTGTGTGTGTGTGTGTGTGTTCTGAGAATAATTAACAGTATTCTAGTTTACTGTCTGGTGAATTACTGCTTTCCTGTTATTTATTTCACTTTTGACAATCAAAGGAAAGACAATCATCACTTAGATTTGTTTTCTTTCTTTTGTGGTTGTTGTTCATCCTCACCCGAGGATATTTTTCCATTGATTTTTTTAGAGAGAGTGGAAGAGAGAGGGAAAGACAGAGAGAAACATTGATGTGAGAGAAACACATCCATTGGTTGCCTCCTGCACGTGCCCCAACCAGGGCCCGGGCCGGGGTGGAGCCTGCAACCAAGATACGTGCCCTTAACCGGAATCGAACGCGGGACCCTTTAGCCCACAGGCAACGCTCTAACCATTGAGCAAAACCAGCTAGGGCATGTTTCCTTTTTTTTTAAAGAGGATGTCAGCTTAATTAGGGGGGGTGGGAATCACACTTTTTGTGTTGGTTTTCAGAGCACATTTGTTACTCTATGTATGTTGCTATCTATCAAGCTTTCTCCTTGTTTTGTTTTGTGTTTGGGGGTTTGGGTGTTTTGGTTTTGGTTTTGGTTTTAATTACAAAGAGGCATTTTCCCACTGGCTTAAGGGTGGGCACAGCAGTAAATGCGCTTAAGGGGAGGTCAGGGTCCACCATGGACATGGACGGGGCTCCCCAGAGGTGAGCCACAGTGCAAGGACTCAACGTGTTACTGAACCTGGGAGGGTGTGTGTGTG
>NW_005879849.1:0-6707 GCF_000147115.1 Myotis lucifugus | reverse complement strand
CATACCTCATTATAAATTTAAGTGTTGGTCCCTCATTTCTCCCCCCAAACCCCATTCTGTTTTCACCTCTATTCTTCATAACCTGCCTATTTATCCTCGGTGGCATTCTTTGCTTATAAAGTAAGTCAACTGATTTCAGATCCTGTAGTTTTTATTCCCACATCTAGTTTGACATATAGATTTTAAGCCAGCTTATTTCCCCCCATTAACCACAGACCCAAATGTCACCATTCTTATCACGTATACAATTCCATCAAGTTTCGGAGTGTCGTTTACACACAATTTTATTTCTTCTTACTCCTTTCACACACGCCTACCACTTAACGTACAGCAACTTCGCTGCATTTATATTTCATAAACTTCATCAGTATTCAGCCAAATTCTCCCCCGAAGAAAGCCAGGTATTTTTAACAGTGTGCTACCTCTTTCACAGGCTTGAGGGTCCCAGACTAAGTGGCACCCTTCCTTGTACCCCAAAGAGTTTCATCTATTATGGTCTGGACCTAGGAACTTACTGATTTCAAAAAAACCTTTCAGATAGTTCATAATCAAACCTCAAATGCCCAATCCCACTATTAGAGATGACGTAAGGCTGACTGGGCTTCAGAGAACACCGCCCCGGGACAGCCACTACCCAGGACGGCCTGGAGTCCTTCAGCCCTTTCCAGGATGTGGGACACCTGCACTCTCTGCTGTCAGGGGGACACTGCAAAGGGCTCCCCAGCTGGCCGCCAGGGCCTCGGCTCTGTGGACCAGATAATCACCAGGAAACCACAGCGCTCCGCGTTGTCCATGTGCCACAGCACATAATGTGATAAGACAGTTTGCAATAATGACGCGTCAGGTAAGGCCATTAACATCTGTTGGGGGTGGAAAAACTCTTCCATCAGCTCAAGGGAATTGTTACCTATAATTCCTGTTAACATGAGCGTGCAAAAACCGGAGCACCAAGTGGGCCTGCCTAACCCATGGCTCTGGCACGTGGGTTCCTCATCATGCCGTGCCCCCTGCTTCTCAGGAGGTCTTTAGAAAATCTCCTGGGTGCTTTTACTACAAAAGCAAAAAATAAATAAGTAATTGGGATGTCACAAAAGCCCAGCAAGTCTCCCCCAAGCTGAATTCCCAACACTGTGACATCTAAGGTATCGAAAGGCAACTGCAGACTATCGTTAAGTTGGGTCCCAGACTAAGTGGCACCCTTCCTTGTACCCACAAAGAGTTTCATCTGTTATGGTCTGGACCTAGGAACTTCCTCATGAAGTTCAAGTGGGACGGCCTGGGAAAGCCCGCCTCTGCTGGTGTGGTCCCAGGGATGCTCCTGCAGGTAGCAAAGGCCTCAGCTCAGAAAAAGAGTTCCTTTGGGGGCAATCTCAGTGCTCTTTGTTGATATTCTTGAAAGTCTTCCTTCTAACCCTGGAGTTTCCTATTCTTCCAGATTTATGAACCCTTTACCAAAGACACACCTTGAACATATCTGAGCAAAAGGCAACATTAGTTGGCATTTCTATCTACGATCATACAGGGGAGTAGTTACAAAATGCTACTATGTTACAGTGCATAACTTATTTGTGATTACAATAGCCTCCCTGAATATCGGAGAACGATTTTACATCCTCTACAACTCTAGAGAAAAAATCATGGCTCCAGACTTGGGTTGACATTTTCCCATAAAATAAAAACCTCAATTAATCAGAACCAAATAATTGAACTGAATTTCTATTTTGCTTCTTGCAACCTGGAGAATAAGAGAGACAAATAACAAAACATATCGCTATCAAAGATTTAAAGAAATACAATTTTCAATATGGAGTCAGGACAGATGTAGTCCAATCTCAGATTCCGTCCCTACTTACAGTTTCTACAGTGTACAAGGAGAATTCATCCTCCGAACAGTGGCCCTGTGGCACCATAAGATCCTCACACCTCAGAGAAAGATTCGGTTACATCCTCAATGTTCTTTTTAGGGTAGAAAATGGGATCTGCATATTTAAAAACTATATTCAATAAGAAAAAGACCAAAACATTTCTGGTTAATCTGTTTGTAAAAAAAAAAAATCATCAGTAATATCTTGGTGCCCGTATAGAAAAATCATGGTTTACTGAATATTGATCAACACTCGAACACTGATTATCTGAGGACTTTTTTTGAGACATGAATTCAAAATGACTCAATTTTATTTTTCTTAACATAAAGCTTAATAAGATGGGTGAAAAATTTAACAGCTCATTTCCAAACTAACACTTCCCATCATGTAGAAGAAAAAAAAATTTTTAAATGATAAATGAAAGAGAGAGAGAGAGAGAGAGAGAGAGAGAGAGAGATCCTAGATTCCCAGCAAGGAAGACAGTCTTCATATTCACAAGGGCATTCCAGATTCTAGGTAGGGGCCTAGACGCAAGGCCTTCACAGCAGCCCCCTCTTGCTCTGGAAAACTCATCCCTGATCTGGAGTGAACGGGTCAGGAATCTCCTTGAGGCAGTGCGTGATGTCTACCTCACGGTCCCTTCACGTTGGCTCACAGAAGACAAAGAGGGTAAAGCGGGTGAGCTGCAGGAAACGTCATATGAGGAGAGCTGCATTTTCTATAAAAAAGTTTTGGCATTTCGGGCAGTCACATTACGACTCTCCCCAGACACCTGAAATATAGTTACGCATTTTGCTTCTACAGACACCGAAGTACATATTTAAGCTAAGAAGCACAGCTCGTCAAGTAGACTCGAAGGATGGAGGGGACAGAAAGAGTACACTCAGGTAAAGCGCAGATGCTGTGGAGAACATACCACAGAATTCCCCGTGACACCCAACTCAGTCTTTCCTCCCGACATCACACCACACCTTCCTAAAGGCAAAAATGGGAGAACTGTCTCCCCAAAATGGAAGAAAAGCGCGCATCTGAACTCAGAAGTGACAGGTGTGTGGCGCAAGGAGTCCCAGGGGCTTGTCTCCGGGTGTTCCAGAGGTCAGCTCTGGTAGGCTTGCTTCCCAAAGGGATCAGTTGTCACCAAAACTCCTCAGGACATTTTCAACCAGAGGCACAACTATCGCTGTGAACATTCTGGGACCTGCCTGCATCGCATTTAGGAGTCTAGTAGGGAACCGGCACCTCTGCCGCCTGGAAAACTCGAGCTTAGGGGTCTCATGGTCAGGGGTTCCCACACAGGCTCCATATTTCAGTACCAGAAATAGAGACATTTCCTAAAGCCAAGGGCTCCTCATAATGCCAGGAGGCTTTGGGAAATTCCAGCAGGTGACTAACATAAAAAGAGTCTGCTCTAAATGTTTGTAGCCTCTGAGGATTTGACGTCTGGATTAATAATTCAATTATTATTTTTTTTAAGAAATAAGGGGAAGCAACAAAAAAGGCTATCATAAATATCATCAAATGCATTTTCTAAAATTATTCTATTACATTTTTAGAGGGTGTAATTATAACTGTTTTTATGAGCAATTTACTGGAAAATTAAAGTCCCTTGGTTTAACAAATAATTATTCTATCCCTCTGGCAAAGGGTTTTATCCCAGCCAGCATCTCTTTTAAACTATGGGGCCTCATTTGTTCACTGTGGAGAGCTGGGTCCATGTAAGAAAAGTTGACCTGAGAATCAATCTCTAGAGAGGGGTCTAAATTGCTAGGCAAGAGCACCTACCAGAAAGTGAATCAGCTGAGACTGAAGGGGTGAGCGGAGGCAAAACACTTTCAAAGTCAAAGACTTGTGTGGTTCTAGAATTCCTCAGGGCTATAGGCCTTGTTAACTGATTTTAAATCAATTTAAACTGAGCTTCCAGGGGATTCGATCTCAACCCAACTGAGCTTTTCAGTGTTAATCCCATCTTTTGGTTTCGATTTTTCCCTTAGGTTGGCCTGCCCTAAAAGCATCCAACCTTCAGCACTAGCGTTCCAACCCAACCGTGTGGCACCCGCCCGCTGTGAGGATAACTCCAGTGAAGTAAAATATGTAAGCTTCTGGCATGCATATAATAAGGAGATTCTGGAAAAGGGTTTTTAACAACAGTTATGTCACAATGCTCATGGCTCCCTGAAGCCCCTGAAAAGCCTTGTTAAATTAAAGATTCGCTGTGGTTTTTTCTGCTTCATTCTTACTTCCCATGTTGCTTCTTGCCGTTCTTTTTTTCCCTTTCATTTTGTCAAGATGGGACTCCATGACACCAGCCAACATGTATACCACCTAGAAAACGGGGCAGTTTTCATGAAAACTGCTAACGTTCCCTGCCCAGATTTTAGGGAAGAGAGAGGTCGAAACCTCCCATTACAAAGTCACACATAGAATTTTGGAAGCTCAGGCACAAACCATACACAGCCAATTCACACATGGATTCCCAGGAGTTCGAAATTTAGCAACAGCTTTAAGTCTACCTAGGTAATGTCTCATGAGGTCACCTCAATGTCATGAGACTCCAGACCACAATCTCTGTGGCCTTCAAACACTGGCTGGAGGATGCGAACCCTGCAACCTCTCAGGAAGGCGTCCCCCAAGTCCGAAAGCTTCCCACTTCACCCAATGCCAAGAACTCCACTCAACCATCCTGGAGGCTGAAAATGCTAATTATAAGGTGGCGATGTTTGCTTTTCCTCTGAGCTGTGTGCCTTTATGTTTTAAGTATTATAAAGGCATAATCACCTAGTGTGTAGGTTAATTTCTTTCCGATATTGTAATTTATGCGACATTAATACTGGATGCCAGCTCCAATTTTCTTGCTGCTTACACTCTGGGAGCCGACTTGCATATTCTGCCAACTCCATTACATCATCTGAAAACCCAAACATTTCCCGTTTTTAAACCACTCTCAACTACCAGGCACACTTACACATTCACTCTTTTTTTGCCCTAGCTCACACACAAAGATCGGTACCCCTGAGGAGCAGGCGCTACGTCTGAGGTTAGAGTCTGCAAATGCACATCATTTCTGGAAGCTATTACTACTGCTGTGTTAGCTAAAGGATGCCTCCATCTCTGACCTTCCTTTTTCCATTCAGACTGTTATATAACCTAGTGCCTGCGTGCAGGATGTGAGTTGAGTGTTTGGGCCTTACCCCTCTCCCTCCCGTCATGAAATCTCCTGAGGAATGGACAAGGGGTTGCTTCACAGAGGAGCAGGGACAAAGGTCAGCAGGTCAGCAGGTCAGCTGCACCTCTTCCTTGTCCCTCTCCCCTTTTTGCTGAGCCTAGGGGGCTGGTGGTACTGAATGCCCCAGCGTTATATAATTTGCAAGAACAGCAAGTTACGGATTTGCTAGTTGGTTCTGCAGCCTGCCACCCTGATCTCTTGCAAGAACACCTTCTGGCAAGAATGACACCTGAAGATGCTAATAACAAACTTGGGGGGAGGTAGGGGGGAGGGGGGGCTTAAGACGGAGGGGAGTGGCAGCTCAAACCAGAAATTAGTGTGGCCCCCTAAATAATATATCTCCCCTTCCAAAAAAAATAAAGCAGCCTCAGAAACACATGAAGGGGATTTTCTCCAGTGTTTCTGATTAACCCTGTTACATAACCCGCTCGCATTCCAAATCCACCGTCCCAGGGTCTAAATATACTCTTTGCAGCCAAAAGCTTGCCACACACAAACTCACCGAGGTGGCCTGAGGTCCGGAGGTCCGGGCCCCCAGCCTTGATCCCTCTCCCTTCACTCGCGGCCCTCGCTGCGCCCACCCCTCCCGCTCCAACCCCGGTTTGCGCCCACCCTCCCGCTCCAAGGCGGTTCGGTGCGTTCACTCTTCGGAAATCGCCTTTAATTAAATGTTTTTCGCGTGTGTCATCCTGATGGCTTTTACTGTACTCGAATTCCGTGAATGGAAAAGCGCCCGGCCAGGGGGTGTGCCCAAGGTTGGGTTGGGGCGGGGGGGGGTGGGGGGATTCCTGTAAAAACAGCCAGCACCATGATCAAGCCATATTCCCTACCTTCCAACTCTAACACCGAGGAGTAAGGGAGCGGCTCCCAGGGTCCCCACTCGCCTCTTCCCAGCCCTCCCCAAAGGCCGCTGGAAGCCGAGTGGCAAGAGGAGGGGGCGCGCAGGGCCGCGCTCAGGCCGGGACTGGAGATCCTGTCCGCCCCAGCCCTGGGCTGCTCGCGTGAGCCTGCTTCCTCCGGAGTGACAGGCGTGATTTATACATTATTTACAACAGTAATTAAAGCAATAGCTTCCTCCGCTTCTTTGCAAACTCCAGGCGCATTCAAATAAATAATTCTTCCAACCCCAAGAAAAACCCCACATCATGTCCCGACACCTTTAAGAGGGAGAGAGTGAGCTTTCCCGAGCACTCCACAAGAAGTAGGAAAAAGCAAGGAGGGGCCAATGGAGCCCCCCCACCACCCACACCCACCCACTCCAAATGAAGTGTAAAAATCGCCCGGGGAGAGGAGTGGAGGGGAGGGGGCAACATGCGTTCGCACTATCCAACCAGCATTCAACTTTGCACGACTCATTCCCAGCTTCTTGCAGAAACGCTTGGAACCTCACGGAGGGAAGAATTCCCAGAGCAGAAATAAGTATGGGTGCCTTTTCGAGCTTTCTTATACTGCTTGATTGCTTTTGCAGGCCCTCACTCCGAATGCGCATGGAGTTCCCCACATAAACCGTCCGCCGTCCACGCACTGAAAGCCAACACCCCCCACGCTAAGCAATTGAGCCACTATTTACAAGCGCCCAGACTGGATAGCTGGTGTTATACATTTAGTCGAACACGCCA
>NW_005879848.1:0-6708 GCF_000147115.1 Myotis lucifugus | reverse complement strand
AGCATTGTGGATCGGCTGCCTCCTGCACGCCCCCTCCTGGGGATCAAGCCTGAAACCCTACCCCAGTGATGGCGAACCTTTTGAGCTCGGCGTGTCAGCATTTTGAAAAACCCTAACTTAACTCTGGTGCCGTGTCACATATAGAAATTTTTTGATCTTTGCAACCATAGTAAAACAAAGACTTCTATTTTTGATATTTATTTTATATATTTAAATGCCATTTAACAAAGAAAAATCAACCAAAAAAATGAGTTCGCGTGTCAGAGCTTCGCCATCACTGCCCTAGCACCTGCCCTGACTGGGAATTGAACCGTGACCTCCTGGTTCATAGGTCGAACGCCCAACCCCTGAGCCACGCCGGCTGGGCCTGCATTATGACACCTTGAAAACAGGGTGGAGGAGCCACTGGGCTCCGTTGTCCTGCCTGGGACAGGAAACGAAACCAGAAGGCCCGCTGCCTTCCAGAACCTTCCCGGGACACGGGGGTTGCGGTCACACTCTGAGAGCCGCACAGGCGGCGGCCGGCCCTGCAGTGGTCGCACTGTGCCAGTTCTCATGCTTCGGCCTCCCCAGCCGTGCCCGAGGGGATGTGCTGTTCATGAACCACATTTCCCCGGCCCCGCCAGACCCGGGCCCCCATCTAGGAGGGAAACGGCCCAGGAATGGGGGGGCAGGTTGCCCTCGAGCAGAGCTGCTGCCGCGGGGTCAGCAGCTTCATTGTCCAAAGCAGTGGGGTCACCGTGAGGGCAGTGGGGTGCGCGGAATTTGGCAAGGAGGTGCGGCCCTTTAGGGAGGGGCAGGGCCGGCAACGTGACAAATGCCACCAGCACAGACTCTTTGGGGCAGGAGGGGCCGCAGGGCCCGGGGGCGGGTGACCGAGCAGATGACAAGGGAGAAGGCAGAGCTCCCTGCTGCTCTGAGTCCCCTGCTCCCGGCAGGCACCCCTCCCCTCCCCTCCGTCCCGTCCCCCGCACAGACATGGTGAGCAGCACCTGTGGGCGCACAGTGTGGCCGCAGGAGTCCCTAACAGCACACCTACTGCCCTCTCCAAGCTCCGACCAGGGACCGGTCAGCGCCCGAGGTCGGCTCGCTGCTGTGGCCACAGCCGTGGAGGTGACTGAGGGCGAGAGTGGGGTGCAGCGGGGTCTGGAGGGGGTGGAAGGCTTTCTGGGTCCGACTGTTACCTGCACAGATGCCCGTGGGAGGGGGCCTGCCCGAGCGCCCCTTCCTGTGGGGGTGGGGGTGGGGGGAGTGCACGTGGAGCCCAAATTCCCAGAAGAGAAGGCATGGAGGAGTGGGGGCGGCAGGCGGGCCCAGGCATCAGGAGGGGCTGCTGGGCCGAGGCTCTCCCAGAGGCCTCCCTGGTCCTGGGAGGCGGCCACTGGGTGCCACCTGGGCAGGGGCCTGGGCATACACCCCACTGTGTCCCCAGCACCAGGCGGGCGCTCTCGGGGCTGCTGTGGCTAGAATGGCTGCTGGCTGTCAGCCACGATTTATTTATTTATTATTTTTGAAAAATATATTTGTATTGATTTCAGAGAGGAAAGGAGAGGGAGAGAGAGATAGAAACATCGATGATGATAGAGAAACATCGATCGGCTGCCTCCTGCACGTCCCACACTGGGGGGTCGAGCCCGCAACCCGGGCCTGTGCCCTGACGGGGAATGGAACCGTGACCTCCTGGTTCATCAGTCGCTGCTCAACCCCTGAGCCGCGCCGGCCGGGCTGATGGAGACGGAGTGCGGAGGTCTCCGGGCCAGCCCAGCAGCCCCCTCAGGGGCGCCCACGCCTGAGGACTGGGTCTCCCAGGGGCCCTGGCTGGTGGTGGCTGTGGAAGTTGGTGGGTCAGTGACAGCAGCCAGGGCGATGCACCAGCGTGGGTGCTGCCAGCGTGGTGCCCCCATCGGGGAGCCCACAGCCGGCAGGAGCCGAGGGACACGCACTGGACAGCATGAAGGTGAAAGGAGGCGGACACGCACTGGACAGCATGAAGGTGGAAGGAGCCCCCATCGGGGAGTCCACAGCGTGAAGGTGAAAGGAGGCGGACACGCACCGGACAGCATGAAGGTGGAAGGAGGCGGACACGCACTGGACAGCATGAAGGGTGGAAGGAGGCGCGGAGGGTGGGCGTGCCCATGTCGGCACGGGCAGCCAGCCCTCGTTATTCCGGAACTTAAACACTGGATGTTCTGGAAGCCCCTCCATAGGGCAGGTCTTGGGAATGCGTGAGGATTCCAGGAGGGGAGACGCCTCCATGGACTGGCGGGGCCTTGGGTGGGGGCCGGGGGGCCGAGAGGACCAGGTGCCAGGTGGGCAAGGCCTGCCCAGAGCACTGGGCTCAGAGGTGCTGCCTGCTGTGGGCCACCATGTGGCACCGGTTACAGATCGCTGTGGCCGTGGGTGATGGGGGGGGGGGAAAGGGGCCGCAGGCCGACTCCCCGCCCAGACAGACGGCCGCGAGGAGATGCAGCCCGGCCCGAGCCCGTTCCCCGTCGTGTCCGACCCCAGGACGGGCCGTTGGCGGTTTCCTTCTGCCCTCGCAGGCCCCAGCCGCCGGAGTAGAGTGGGACACGGTTGTAAAGTGCATTTCGAGAAGAATGACATCCCGCGTCGCCGGGCCCTTGTTGTAGATCCCCCGAGAGGTCACGCAGCACAGGTGGGGGCCCCCGGCCTCTGCTCTTTTGTGGCGGCGATGGGTGTCGTTTACGCCCCCTCGGACACTGCGATCCTGTCATTTGGCCACTGGCCTTTGTGCTGGGCTCCCATTCAGCCCGCCCGGTCCTCTGTCCTCTGCAAAAGCACAGAGCGCGGCTGTCATTGTCCCCAAGGTTACTCATCAACCGCCCGGCCGCCAGCCTGCGCGGGACTCCCGTTTCCATGGTTACCGCCATCCCTGTAAATGTGATCCCAGAGCCTGGGGGAGGGGCCGCGGGGCTCCATAGAAAGGGCACCTCCAGCGCAGGTGAAACCCAGCACCGGTTCTGGCTGTGTGGCTGGGTCCCTCGGGGCTGTGCCCGCTCCCCGCAGCGCGGAGCCGGCTGTGGGCGCGGACGGGACCGGGGCGGGCCACGCAGGAGAGGCAGGTTCCCAGGGTCCCAGGGCGCTTCTGGGGGCTGGTGTGTTCTGAAGGGGGCGGGGCTTGGCTTGGGGGCGGGGTTTGCAGTGGAGGGGTTCAGAGGGCAGTTCGGGGTTCTGCGGGGCGAATGCAGAGAATGCTGGGAGATTGTGGGGGCAGGGTGGATGGGTCAGGGGCACCGGGAAAGCACTCGATTCAGTTTTTTTTTTTCATATTTCTTTTTCTTTTTTATTGATTTCAGAGAAGAAGGGAGAAGGCTAGAGAGATAGAAATATTGATAAGAGAGGAACATTGTCAATTAGCTGCCTCCTGCGCGCCCCCTCCTGGGGATCAAGCTCTCAACCCGGGCCTGGGGATCGAACCGGTGGCCTGTTGGCTCCTGGGCTGACACTCAGCTGCTGAGCCACGCCGGCCGCTCGGTTCAGTGTTACTGTTCCCGCAGGCAGCCATGCTGGGTTGGTGGCGGGCTGGGTGCGTCCCGTCTGGCTGTTACAACCAGGTAGTGACTCTCCTTGGGCAACAGTGGGCACGCGTGCCCGGCTTCCTGGAACGGGCAGGTGGGGCGGGTTGATGCGTCAGGAGATGCGGGTGTGTTTACACTTTGATGAAGTTACCACATCGCCTTCTGGAAACACATCGCCAGTTGGCGAGCTTGCCACCAGCCCAGACGTGGTTCATCTGTCTTCCCCAAGCTTGACGTTATCGGTGCCCGAATGTTTGCCAACCCGACGGGTAAAAATAGTCCATTGTTCAGTCTGCCGCTCTCCGCTCTCCGATTCCTCCGGGCGGGGCTGCTATTCAGCGTTTGTGGCCATTTGCATGTCTGCTGAGACCTGCCCGGTCCTCGTCTTTCTTGGGCGGCTTCTGGTTTGGGGTTTGGGGTTTGGGGTTCCCAGCCCGGGATTGTACAAGTGCCCATGTCTTTTCCAGTCTTACCTTCTTACCGTGCGTGGCTCCTGATGCTATGGACTTGGGGGCGATGGTGGGAGGTGGCTGTTGTTACAATAACATGCTGTGTAGAGAGTAACACTGCCGCCGCTGTTCGCCGATGCCGTGGTGACGCCCCGGGAAGATCCCAGGGAGCATTCAGGTAAAGGACCGAAGGAACAAGGGAGTTCAGCAAGGTTGTTGGCTACGTGGGTGAAACACGAAATCACGTGTGTGTGTGTGTATGTGTGTGTGCGTGCGCCAGCAGGACATGGGGAATTAATGGGGCACGTGCCTTCTGATGGCTTACGAAGGTCAAACCACCAGAAATAAACGTAATAAAAATAGGCAGGCGAACCGACCGTCCTGGTGAGCGGTCCGGGAAGGCGCAGTCAGTGTGGGGATGGACCACGCTCGCGGGCCGGGAGCCGGGTGCGGAAAAGCGGTCGTTTCTCCCCAGACTGTTGGTAGACTCAGGGTGATACCACCCAAGCCCACGGGGATTTTTAGGGGAAACCGAAAAGAGCGACAAGCTGTCTCTAAAACTTACACGTAAAAACATATACGCTTACATGTATGAACACATGCTAACCTGCATGTAAGTTTTGTATGTAAACTACATTGTATGTAAATCTCATACGTAAGTAAAATTGGCCGAGAAGAGCCCAGGCAGCCCTGAGGAAGAGCGAGGTGGGGCCTGGTCCGCTGGATGGCGAGGCTGTCGGCGAGCCTTGGCGATGACCGGCCTGCCAGGGGCCAGGGGCCGCCAGCGGGCGACGGGGACACTGGGAGCCCGTGTGGAAAGGATGACCCTTAGCAGCGAGGGCGGAAGGGCTCACGGGGCTGCAGCCACCCCGAGGCGGGTTCTGGGCGGCCTTTCCCCTGAAGGTGCTTCATGCTGTGGTCAGTCCTCACCTGAGGACATTTTCCCATGGATTTCCAGAGCACGTGGAAAGGGGGGGGGGGACAGGCCGGGTTGCCTCCCACACACACCTGTGCCAGGGGCGGGGAGCGAACCTGCAACCCAGGTATGTGCCCTTGACCGAGAATTGAACCTGAGACCCTTTGGTGCGTGAGCCGACGCTCTATCCATTGAGCAACACTGGCCAGGGAAGGTTTAATCTTTTTTTAATTTATATAAAGCTACATGGGGTTTTATTTAACACAGTTTTTTAAAAAATATATATTTTATTAATTTTTCACAGAGAAGAAGGGAGAGGGATAGAGAGCCAGAAACATCGATGAGAGAGAAATATTCATCAGCCGCCTCCTGCACCCCCCTGCCCCCCACACTGGGGACGTGCCCGCAACCAAGGCACATGCCCCCAACCAGAATCGAACCGGGGACCCCTCAGTCCGCAGGCCGACGTTCCATCCACTGAGCCAAACCGGTCAGGGCTTAACACTGTTTTTTTAAATTTTTATTTGTTGATTGGAGTGACGCCCAGTGGAATATACAGGTCTTGTAACATAGAAACCCACACGTGAAACCTGTGTGTTCGTGTTGACCAATGTCTCACCTAAAACCGGCAGGTCCTGCCCCCGGAGCCCGGGGTCCTGTGCGGTCGTCACGTGAGGGCCTCCCAGGCCCCTGGGCACCCAGAGGCCGGATCACCTCTGTGCACCCCCCTTACCCCCCCCCCCTGTTTTTCTCTCTGCCCCTGAGCAGGCGCTGGGGCCCAACAGCCGTTCCAGGCCGAGGCGCCGCCCCGCTCCTCCCTCCCCGTGGGCAAGAGACGGGAGGCGAGGGCTTCTGCGTGGAGGTGGCGCCCGCTGGCTGGAAGGGTGGGCTTAGTCTGTTTTCTTAGATACTCCCCCCCACCCGCTCTGAGAAATTTGTCATGTTCTCCGTGTTTATTCTGTCTGCCGTTTCATCTCATGTCTGCCATGAGCTATTTCTAATCTCAAGGAAATACACTCAGGGTAGGAGCAACACCAGCCTTGGGCCTTGAACACCGAGGGGCAGGTCCGCGGGGGAGAGGTGGCGCGGTGACTCCCGCCCGCGGTGGCGTCAGGGCCGGAGCCGGCACTGGGAGTTACATCAGGGCTGTGTTCCGGGCGCAACGGCCTCTGCTGGCCGTGGCTCTTTCTGTTGTGGTGAATCCTCACCCGGGGATATTTTCCCGTTGATTTTTAGAGAGAGTGGGAGAGGGAGAGACAGAGAGAAACATCGATGGGAGGGAGACACATCGATTGGTTGCCTCCTGTACACACCCAGACCCGGGCCCAGGCTGGGGAGGAGCCTGCACCCGAGGTACATGCCCTTGATCGGAATCGAACCCGGGACCCTTCAGTCTGCGGGCCGATGCTCTATCCACTGAGCCAAACCAGCTTCTTCTTTAAAAAAAAAATATATTTTATTGATTTTTTACAGAGAGGAGGAAGGATAGAGAGTCAGAAACATTGATGAGAGAGAAACATCAATCAGCCGCCTCTTGCACCCCCCCCAACACCACTGGGGACGTGCCCGCAACCAAGGCACATGCCCTTGGCCGGAATCGAACCTGGGATCCTTCAGTCCGCAAGCTGACGCTCTATCTACTGAGCCAAACCAGTTAGGGCCAAACTAGCTTCTTTACGTAAAGAATTCACAAACATGTAACTAAGGCCACTGACGGCCACCCTGTTTTAAATTTTATAACGAGAAGTGGAACATCTGTTCTGAACCAAGACTGGCCTGTGGGCAGGGACATCTGTCCGTCACA
>NW_005879847.1:0-6708 GCF_000147115.1 Myotis lucifugus | reverse complement strand
CACAGTTCCTTTCAAGGTGCACGGATTCGTCACACTGGGCCCCTAGTAAGGATATAAAGAGAGAAATATGTCTGTACAACTGCACATGTTTTGTGTTTTAAGCTCAATGTTATTACAGAAGATTCAAAAATTTTAAAATATAAAAAACCTTACAGTAAGCTAAGGTTAATTAATTACTTAAGAAAGAAAAATATTTTTTATAAATTTAGTGCAGACTAAGTATACAGTGTTTATAAAATCCACAGTAGTGTACAGTAATGCTCTAGGCCTTCACATTCACTCACCACTCACTCGCAGACTCAACAAGAGCAACTTCTAGTCCTGCCAGCTATAGTCATCATAAGTGTCCTATACAGGTGTACTATTTTTAACCTTTCATTCCATATGCTTTTACTGTGTCTTTTTAATGTTTAGATATGTTTAGGTACACAAGTACTTACTATTGTGTTAGACTTGCCTGCAGTATTCAGTAGAGTAACATGCTATACAGGTTTGTAGCCTAGGACAATAGGCTATACTACATGGCCTCAATATGTAGTAGGCTATTTCACCCATGTTTTTGTAGTGTACTCTGATGTTTGTTACATAATGGAATCGCCTAATGATGCACTTCTCAGAACATGTCTCCATCATCAGGTGACACATGACTGTATAGTTTGAATTCAAAGATCATGATATTCAGCTCATTTCTTGAGCTCAGCAAAACTCAATTATCAAACATAATAAAATGTCACAAGAAGAAAATCACAAACTAATATTCCTCACAAGTATACAAATACCTTTGAAAATAACTTGAAGTCAAATTCATCAATATGAAAAGGAAGGAAGATACATTATGACCAAGATTATTTTAGACATTCAAAATGAATCAAGGTCATTTACCACATTAAGAAACTCAAGGAAGAGAAAAACATGCTCCTCTTTATATATGTAGAAATAACATTTGACCCAATTTAGGTAATTAAAAACAAGAATTCTTAACCAACCAGAAGTAAAAGAGAACTCCCCCAGAATTTCAAAGGTAAATTACTAAAATCCTAGAATAGTGTAAGGCTGAATGGTAACATTTTGAATACCTTCACACAAAGTTCAGAAAAAAGATCAAAGAAAAAAATAAGTTTTCCTTCAGCCCTTTTACTCAACATTGAACCCAAGGTACTTACTATCTGGGAGATTTTTTAGAAATAAGAAGAAAAAGGCATAACAATTGGTAAGGAAAAATATTAGTATCATATTCACATACACCATGTTCAAACAGACAAATTTAAGGAATTTACCCAAAAAAGTGTTATTAAATGAATCTATTTAACCAAAGTTAAGACTATTGCCATGCCACTTTGGGGTCCCCATAATTTGGAATTAACAGGCGAAAAAGGCAATTACTGTACTGGCTGGGTGACTGATGCTCATTACTAAGGGGAATTTGTGCTACAACTGCACAGCGAACATGTCTAGTATACAGAAGATTGCCTGGGATGTCTCTTAGTACACCATGTTGTGATCAAAGTCAATGGAAAAGTGTAACAATCCAAAGTAGGCAAGACTGCAAATGGTCCAGTGGTCGACAAACTCATTAGTCAACAGAGCCAAATATCAACAGTACAATGATTGAAATTTCTTTTGAGAGCCAAATTTTTTAAATTTAAACTATATAGGTAGGTACATTGCTATTAACTTAATTAGGGTACTCCTAAGGCTTAGAAAGAGCCACACTCAAGGGGCCAAAGAGCCGCATGTGGCTCGAGAGCCGCAGTTTGCCCATCACAGGACTTTAGTCTCTTGAGAAATGAGTGTTTGGGTCACCCCACCAGGCAAAGAACCACAAACAGCTAAGGTACTTATGAGGCCAAAGGGAACACAAAATACGTAGTAAATTTTACCCCAGTTAAAATTTCATTTTCAAGTTTTATTAATCAAGAACAATCATATTTATGTGTTTTCAAGGCATTTTAACCTGGTATTTTATATAAAACTAGAATTTAATATTTAATAAAATCCCCTGTCCCTGACCTTAACTTTCTGACCTCCTCTCTGAATACTCCCTAACTATCCATTCACTTCACTCTTGGAACTTGCAGTTGCTAGAACATGCCAGTACACTTCAGTTAGGCTCATTAATCCTGCTGTTCCATTTGTCTGAAAAGATCTACCTTAACTCCCTCAGCTTTATCAAGCTTTGCTACAATTGTAATCAGATTATATATTGTAATTGGCCCTCATCCTCACGTTCCAGCCAATTCGCCTTATCCTACACTATATTTGGTTTCTTTTATAGCTCTAAGCAGCCTCTAACATTACATTTATCTATCTACTTATCTATCTACCATCCATCATATACTCTTGTCTTCAAGAGTTTAATTTTAATTCTCTGGTAATATAATGGGATATTTTATTTTTAGAAATATCACTTATTACATTCTTTGAAGTACCATTTGCACACAATAAAATTAATACATTTTAAGCATTTAATTAATGAGTTCTGACTAATATAAATCTTGCATCTGCCTTCTTTCACTCAGCATAATGTTTTGAGATTAATTCAAGTTGTTCTGGGTATATTTATAAATTTTCAAATCTATGTTATATTCTAACGTATATCGCAAGCATCATCTATTAATAGAGATCTGTATTTTTTACAGTTTTAAATATTATCAATAAATTATTGATATTTGTGAAAATATTTTCGTTGGCTACAGTATTTTTGGGGTCATATGGCAAGTGCGTGTTTAACTACATAAGAATGTGTGTCGCATGATCTTTGTCTCATTTAATATTCCAACCAACAAAGTAACAATTTAATATTTGGGTTGTGGCATAATGATTAATTTTCCCTATAGATATCCACTTGTTCTAGCACCACGTGATGAAAATACTTTTCTTCTCTAAGCACCCATTTAAAAATTAATGGGTCATATAGGTATGGGTCTATTTCTTTTTTTCCAGCTTAAGTGACAAATAATGGGTCTATTTCTTGATTATCTGCTTTGTATAATTGACATACACATTTACCAATGCATCAATATCACAGTACCTTGATTATGATAGTTTTATATTAAGTCTTAGAATCAAATAGGAATATTTTCCTATATTTTCCTTTGGGGTATATTTAGATCCTTCAATTATATGGATGTATCTAACACATGTATCTATTTATATTTCCACCTTTACCTCTACCTGTAGTAACTATCCAATTCATGAACATGAATATTTTATACTTCTTTAGGTGTTTCTAATCTCTCTTAACAATGTTTTCATTGTTCATATTTATCATTGTTCCACTATTACATATATTTTGTACAGTTTGAAATTATTATGTTTTAAAATATTATTTTCAAATGTTTACTACTAGCATATGTAAATACAATTGATTTTTATATTAATCTTTTATCCTGCAACCTTGTTAAATTCACTTATTCTGGTAGTAGTTTTGGGGGCACTTAAAAATTCATTCTTTTCCTAGACTTATTCACTCTTCTGATATAAGACTTATTTTTAAACTGTAGAATCAAATAGTATCCTTATATACACTTCTGCCATTCATTCCCTCCTCTCACGCTTCTCAGTTCCTCAGATTCTAGACACCTTAATTTCTCCCACTCGGAGAAGACTTAATGTCTTCTCAACTCAGTGAAACCAAAACCATTGTGTTCTGCTAAGGATATCATTCCTTAAACTTCTGTTCACAAAATGCTTCCAGGCAGAAATCTGGTGTGATCATAGAGTACACCTCATTTATTTCCTTCTTGTAGGAATAACAGCCATGTACTGCCTTTAATACAATATCTATAAACAGTTGTGTTATATATAATTCAGCGTTTTAGTTGTTTACAGTGAAAGAGGGAATGCAGTATTAATTTGTTCATGGTCAGAAACAGAGTATAATTAGTTTCTTTAATATGTTATTGCTCTAAAACAGCAATTTTCAACATTTCATCTCATTGCACACCTACACTAATTACTAAAATTGTGTAGCATACACATGAAAATATATATATTTTTGTCCAGCCAGTGTGGCTCAGTTGGTTGAGCATTGAGATTTGATTCCCAGTCAGGTCACGTGCCCAGGTTGTGGGCTGGATCCCCAGTGGTGGGAGGGTAGAAAAGTGGGGGGTGGGCGGTGGGGGCATGCACCAGAAATAACCAATCAATGATTCTCTCTCATCATCGATGTTTCTACCCCTCTTTCCCTCTCTCTCCCTTTCTCTGAAATCAATAAAAACCTATTTAAAATATACATATACATATAATAAAACATTATATAATATATATATATTTATATTTATTTATATATATATAATCTGACAAAATGTTAGGTATAATTTTTATTCATTGCACACCAGCTATTGTTGTGTTGGCTGTTGTCACTTTTCATTTGACAATCGAAGGGAAAAGAGGTCAGTGCCTCTGACTTAATAGTTAAGTGTTACATGTTTTAAAAATTATTGCAGCACACCAGTGTGCTGCGGCTCAAGGGTTGAAAACCACTGCTCTATAAAATAAAGACAACTCCTCTAAAATGCTGATTTTCAACTTTTTTGCATGTGTTAAAATTTTTTACTGAGATTAAAATATTTTACATATTACAATGCTGCAATTGTGGAAATCAGATTTCCAGCCCCTCTGGGGGGGTGGGGGGGAGGGAATTACTTTTTCTGAGTAATTCTATAAAGTCTATATTCTTTGCCATGTTTAGGCACTGCAGTCTCTACTCAATTAGCTTAGTTGTCAACTAATGATTGTACTGAGATTTCCTTAAATACCTGGAATCAATGTCCCATAATCCCCTAGGAAGGGTTCTGTGTGGGTGTTGGGGTATGTCTTCAACATTCAGCTGGTCAGGTTACAATTCTGCCTTTATCTTATTTCCTGCTTGAGCAGAGCCTCAAGGTCAGGCCAAGGCTGGGTCAAGTTTCTCTATGGCATAAACACAGACTTACTCATGTGTGTGGCTTTATAGCTTCCCAGGAATATGTTTGAGCTTCGCAAAGACTCTATGAACTTCGCATTTCTCAACTTTTCCTTTTAAGCTTCTGTGGTTTGCCTATTTTTTGCCCTACTCTTCTTTTTCTCCTCAGGGCAACCAAAGTGAATCAATGCCCTGTCATTGTTTTCTGACAATTACCCCTGGAGAAAAGGTTATTCGCCCAGAAGAGCTCAGAGTCAGTTCAAACATAGACAGACTTGCAAGTGGATTTTTACAGAGAATGAGGATTAAAGGAACTAAAATCCCATGTTGTCTCCTCTGATGGCTGCCAGGCTTGGTTTCAGCATGATTGTGACCTATTGGTTTTAAGTCTACTATAGGGATGGACAGAATAACATAGCAATAGGCAAATTACAGCATCAGGAAGCTTTCTTTGTTTATTAAGAACCGACCTTCCCCCCTCCTGCCCCACTTTAACATACACTGTCTGAACTGCTGCATGCAAACCTTTGGCTAATTTCCAGATTTCTGAGAAAGTTGATTCTGACATTTTATGTTGTCAGTTTTATCATTACTTTTACGAAGGAGAGAATTTTCCAGAGGCCCTTATGCCACCATTTATTCTAAAGTTTCCTGGGGATTATATTTTAAATTGCTTCATTTCATATCTTTTATTTTTGGAGAGAATGAAGGTTGCTTTATTGCTTTCCTAGTGGTGAGGCTCAAGGTTGATAAATAACTCCAGCCAATGATGTATTACAATGAAAATAAACATAAACGTGGAACATGAGAACCACAACTTTGCAACTCTGTACTGATCACTCTTATAAGGGAGTGTGCCCTGGTGGTTGTTCAGGAAGTCTCCCTAACATTTATTTAAATGGAATGATAGTATGTGTTACCATTTTATTTTCATATATTTTTCTTTAGATTAAAAAACCATGGTAGATAATTACAGATATAAATATTGTATGAAGGTTTGCAACTATGTGTATGACAGAAGTGGCAGTAACAACTTTGATAAATATGCCATTTTAACACTTTATGAATAAAAATGTTTGGTTGTTCAGTCTTAAAAGAAATAAAAGCCAAACTTTCTGAAAAAATAAAGTTATGAAATTCCCAAGGATTTAATATTCTTTTGATTATAATTCATAGCTAATATCTCTTTCCTAATTCCCTAATACATATCCTATCACCCCCCAAAAAAACCTGTATAAATTTCAGTTGAATTAAGACTATGTGCTTATTAAAATTAATAATCCTGATAGCATTGATAATAGCAATATATGTCACATATTATATTATTAATATAATATTAATAATCACATTTTAAAATATGAAGGCTTTTTATGCTAAAAAGAAATATTTATTAGGATGCTATCTGTCAACAAACACTTGTAGTCATGAGATGGTTTGGTCAAGCAATCCTTTAAATTTGATGTCTTAACTGTTAACAATAACCTTCTTGACACTCAAAAACAACCATAATTTTTTGTCACGTGAGAAGTTTCTTTACATGGTTTCTCTACAGAAATAGAGATAGATAGAGATAAAGCGAGAGAGAGAGAGAGAGAGAGAGAGAGAGAGAGAGAGAGAAATGTACCAATAGGAATCTTGAATGTGCTCACTTGTGCAGCTTATCTCACATCACTCTCCTCACACTCACTTCACTCTAGATATTGGGAATCTCCTTGGGTTTTGAGTCTGCCCTCTGATACCAGCTCCCCTCTGTCAGAAAGACCCTTCTGCCTATGTACTGGCTATAGGTTAATCATCCGTCA
>NW_005879846.1:0-6708 GCF_000147115.1 Myotis lucifugus | reverse complement strand
AGCCAGCGTGGCTCAGTGGTTGAGTGTCAACCTATGAGCCAGGAGGTCATGGTTTGATTTCAGTCAGGGCATATGCCCGGGTTGTGGGCTTGATCGCCAGTGTGAAATGTGCAGGAGGCAGCCAATCAATGATTCTCTCTCATCATTGATGTTTCAATCTCTCTCTCCCTCTCCCTTCCTCTCTGAAATAAATAAAAATATTTTTAAAAATCTATACTTCTATTGCTAGAGGTGATGTGGAGAAATGTTTACTTTTCTACACTGACCATAAAAATATGAAGTATTATAGATATTTTGAAAGCCACCTACCAATATATATTAAAATTGAAATACATATACTATCAATATTTTAAACAACCCTCTCAAGAAGATCAAAAATGAAAAGCAAACCAAATCTAAAGAAATCAGAAGAAAAAAAATAATAGAGGTAAAAGCAGTAATCAAATAGAAAAAACACAGTAGAGATAATTCATCAAGTCAAAAATTGGTTCTTTGCTGAAACCGGTTTGGCTCAGTGGATAGAGCATCGGCCTGCGGACTGAAAGGTCCCAGGTTCGATTCCGGTTAGGGCATGTGCCTGGGTTGCGGGCACATCCCCAGTGGGAGATGTGCAGGAGGCAGCTGATCGATGTTTCTCTCCCATCGATGTTTCTAACTATCTATCTCTCTCCCTTCCTCTCTGTAAAAAATCAATAAAATATATTAAAAAAAAATTGGTTCTTTAAAAGATTAAAAAATGCTAACATAGTAAGTATGAGAGAAAAAAAGGTATGAATGACAAATATCAAAATGGAAAATGATATACCACAACAGACTACAGACATTACAAGATTATAAGACCCTACTACAAACATTTTTTTGCTAATAAATTTTAAGTTAGAAAAAGGGAAAATTCCTCATAAAACAAGTTATTAAAAATAAGACAAGAAAAAATGAAAAATCTGAAGCAAAAATGGAAAAAAGATAAATATATATATATGATTGCAGATTCATATTTATGAAAAAATGTTTATATGTGGATGCAAATGTAAATTTAAAAAATCATTTATCTGAATGTCCACCTCCCTTACCATATTCCTAGAGGGGAAAAATTGTCTTCTATTCACCTTTAAAATACTAGAGCTTGGTCTAGTGGAACCACATAGTATGTATTCAAGGAAGAAACACAACGAAAAGAAAAGTCAGATTTTATCTAGAAGGATGAAATAGACATGAAAAAAGTTACCCAAGGACCCAGCTGTATAATGGCAGAGCTGAGATGCAAGCCATGGTTCCTAACCTTGAATAATATTTCCCTCTTATCATTTATCCCCCTGTAACCTCTTATGTCAACAAATATTTATTAAGTCCCTACTTTTTGCAAGTTCTACATTCCTTTTTGAATCCCGGATTATTTTGACACACCCCAGGCTTGTTTCTGGGAAACCTCTGAGTATACTTGCTAGAGCCAAAAGGTGTGGTGCAGGCTAACAACACAGAGATTTAAGAAGGTCTGAGATCATTTCAGGATGACAGATCCATCCCAGATTTTAAAAGGACATCCAATGCATTTGGAATGTTCACTTCATCTTTTGGAACAGACTCATCTATCTACACTAATAAAAGACAAACATGCAAATTGACTGTACCTTCACTACGCCCTAAGCCATGCCCACCAGCCAATCAGAGCGACTCTATGCAAATTAACCAAGATGGCAACCGGCAGCCACGAAGCTAGAGCAAGCAGGAGGCTTGGTTGCCCCGGCGATGGAGGAAGCCAAGCTTCCCACCTGCCGCAGCTGGCTCTGAGCTCCACTCAAGGCAACAAAGTTTCAATTATAGGAGATAAATAAATCCCAGATACCTACTTTCAGCCGCTGTGCCCACGGAGCTGGAGCGAGCAGGAGGCTTGGGTTGCCCCTGACGATGGAGGAAGCCAAGCTTCCCACCCACCCTGGCTGGCTCTGAGCTCCACTCAAGGCTACAAATTTTTAATTATAGAAGGTAAATAAATCCCAGAATAAAAAAAAAAGAAAAAAAGGAGAGGCTGGGAGCTTCCATTGCTGGGGGGCTTGGCCAGCCTGAAAACGGCCCTCAGCCCCTCACCCAGACTGGCCAGGCACCCCAGTGGGGACCCCCACCCTGAAGGGGGTGAGACCAGCCTGCAAACAGCCATCAGCCCCTCACCCAGACTGGCCAGGCACCCCAGTGGGGACCCCCACCCTGAAGGGGGTGTGACCAGCCTGCAAACAGCCATCAGCCCCTCACCCAGGCTGGCAAGGCACCCCAGTGGGGACCCCCACCTTGAAGAGGGTGTGACCAGCCTGCAAACAGCTATCAGCCCCTCACCCAGGCTGGCAAGGCACCCCAGTGGGGACCCCCACCCTGAAGGGGGTGTGACCAGCTGCAAACAGCCATCAGCCCCTCACTCAGGCTGGCCAGGCACCCAAGCAGGACCCCCACCCTGATCCAGGACACCCTTCAGGGCAAACCAGCTGGCCCCCACCCGTGCACCAGGCCTCTATCCTATATAATGAAAGGGTAATATGCAAATTAACCCTAACAGCAGAATGACTGGGAATGACTGGTCACTATGACACACACTGACCACCAGGGGGCAGATGCTCAATGCAGGAGCTGTCCCCTGGTGGTCAATGCGCTCCCACAGGGGAAGCTCTGCTCAGCCACAAGCCAGGCTAATGGCTGCCAGTACAGTGGTGGTGGCGGGAGCCTCTCCCGCCTCCTCCGCGCACTAAGGATGTCCGACTGAAGCTTAGGCCTGCTCCCCGCTGGGAAGTGGACATCCCCCGAGGACTCCCGGGATGCCAGAGGGATGTCTGACTGCCAGCTTGGGCCCGATCCCCCAAGGAGTGGGCCTAAGCCAGCAGGTGCACATCCTCCGAGGGATAGGCCGGGCTGAGGGACACCCCCGAGTGCACAAATTTTTGTGCACTGGGCCTCTAGTTTAGGATATAAACATTGGCAACTATCCCCTGTGAAGTATTATTAGATAAAACAGGCTCCCTCTCTCTGAAGAGTTCAGAGTTGAATGGGGGACACGAACAAGTGAATACAAGAAAAGAAACAAAAGATTAAATAGAAATGGGTGGGGAGAGGTGGAAATCATAAATTGGGCCTTGGGGAGAGAAAAAGCCCTACAAAAGGTGATTCTTGGACCAAGTTTCAGTGGCAGAGGTTTGTTCACACAGAGAAGTAGTAAATGGAAGCACAAAGATAGGAAAGATCACAGAGTCTTCTAACCTGGATTCAAGTCTTGCTATAGACTGAATATTTATACCTCCCATCCCTAAATCATATGTTGAAGTCCCCAATATGATGATATTTGGAGGTGGGACCTTTGGGTGGTGACTAAAATTAGCTCAAGAGGGTGGAGCCCTCATGAATGCATTAGTTCCCTTATAAGAGACTCCAGAGAGATTCTTTGCCCTGACCACCATGTGAGGATATGCAGAGAAGATGGCCAGTTATGATCCAGAAAGCAGCACCTCACCAGACAATGACTCTGCCAGCACCTTGATTTTGACTTCTCAGCCTCCAGACAGTGAGAAATAAATTTCTGTGATTAAGCCATCCAGTCTGTGGTATTCTGTTACAGCCACTTGAATGGACTAAGTTAAGTTTCTAAGGTGTAACAGCAGACAAGTTTCTCTCTAAGCTTCAATTTTCTCTTTATGAAAATGTCCATAATGACAACAATAATCTCATGTGAATGAAAATGCAGGTGAAGTGCTCAGAAGGATGAAATAGATATGAAATAAGTGAAGTGCTTAGCAGGGCTCCTGGAATTATCAACGTGTGATAGGTGAGGCTACTGTTTTGAGCGCATTAGGCAATGAGTAAAGATGGTAGGAGAACATCCATACCAGGCTGTATGGTTCTTATTTATTTATGTATTCACTTATATTTTATAGCCACTTAGAAGTGATCATTACTTCTTAAAAATATCTTAGAAGTAATAATTGATCTTTCTGGAAGCACTAACTCAGTCATGAAGAAGTCATGAAGTAGGATATAAAGAACACTGCATAGCAGACCTTCCAAGGAAATGGAATAAAATTAGACTAATTTTTGTTGTTCTGGATAGGTTTCTTGAGCATTAATTAGTCAAAAAATTTATGCTGCACAGAAAATTATATTGCATACTCTGGGAAGTAAAATAGAAGATATAGTTCTCTAATTTCAATAATCTTATATTTTAGTGTTTTGCAATAAATTTATGAAGAAAGTAAAATAAGCTAACATGTTAGAGAGTAAATGGTGCATTGTGGGGGAACAGAGAGACAGAGGGCAATGTTAGACAGAGTGATCCAAACCAGCCTGGACCTGAATTACTAAAAAGGGAGAGCCAGTTGATGATTGGGGAAAGAAAGTTCCAGAAGAAAGCAATGGCAAATGCATTGGCCCATAGGTAGAAATGAAAGTAATGTTTGATTAAAGTAAAAAGCTGTGTATTTAAAGGTTCTTAACTTTGGATCCTTGGGTCACCTGGGAGTCCTTAAATCTATCCATGCCTGGGCCCACCCATGGGTATGCGGGGCTAATTGGTGAGGGGTAGGTTGCATGCATCTGTATTTTTAAAAACCTCCTCAAGTCATTCTAAGGGGAACACAGGAGGAGAAGCACTGGCCAACCATGGTGAATGCAGAGGGAGTGGTAGGAGATGGGTTCTGATGGGCAGAATGGGGTCCAATCACACAGGCTTCTCTGGATGCTGTGTTAGAGTCTGAGCTACTCTGAAGGTGACTGGAAGCCAATGATAATGAGGATTTAAGCATAAACATGATATAATCTGACTTAAAAGGAGCTCTTTGGATACTGCCTGAAAAGCATGGATGGCAGGAGGAAGGAACAGAGTGAAAATAGAATAAGCAGTAAATACACATGTACATTCCAGTGACATGACAAATACAAATTACCAGTGAGGGTTGTCCAGCTAAGGTCCACCAGGGAATACATCCATTAGTGCACTTCAAATTAGTGCACCTGCTGAGCTTGGCTACATAGTAAATTGAGTTGGCAGTTACTATTCCATTTCTATCTTAACCTCACAGTCTTTATATGTTAGTCTTTAACATAGGCCAATGTTATTCAGTGGTTCTCAACCTTGATTGCCGATTAGAATAATCTACAGATTGAAAAAAATAATAGTGATGCTGGCTTCACTCTAGAGACTTCAATTCATCGATTTGAGAATTGAACTTGGACACTGAGAATTTTGTAAAACTCTAGTGATTTTAATACATAGACAGCAGTACGAACCACTGAATTAAACAAACAATAATCCATTAATAGGGAACAGATGTGCTAAAGTTGGCATAGGATACTGATTTGCTCATAGTTGATAAGTTTAGCAGAACACAGTCATCTAGTCTTCATGTCCAGGAAATGGAGCCCAGCACAGTGAATCCAGGGTAAATATTATGATTGGGAGTCACCATCCCAAAATAGGAAACGGAATATGGGATGGTTTGCTTGGCCCGAGTACAGCAGCATTGGTGTTTGAGATAAGGTATTTATACTAATATTTATCATTTATTCTAGAAAACAAGCAGAGATGGGGATCCTCAGCTTTGTATTTTTTTTTCAATGCAGGATATCTCTACAGGTTTTTGGTTTTTCTTACATTTCACAACTTCCTATACTTCCCATACTGTTGTCAAATCCACGAGTAACCAAAAAGCTGCGGTTAACGTTACTGGTGCTTTGCAGCCATTCCAAACATGAAGAGGATGTGTGATCAAACTGTAACCTTTCCATGAAAGTGGGAGAATTTGATGTGGGGCTGGATGACTGGGGGAAGCTGAGTGTTCTTATAGGGATGGGGCTCCCCTTTAGAACGGGATGTATATGGTGGGACAGGCAGGCTGGGGAGTGGTCTGGGTCACCTTGCAGAGTCTCTTCTGAAGGAAGCTGAAGGAAGAGAAGTTTAATTTTTTCAAAGCAAATACTTATTGAGAGTTTTACTGCATGTAAAGCTGAGACAAAGAAAATCAGGGGTTATATTACTGGATGTTCAAGTCAGACATGCAAACTGACTTTTCAATTATAAGTTCTATTTTGTTATGTTTTTAGTATCTATATTATATTACCTATACTTTTTAGTATTTGCAAACACTCAAAGAAATGTCTTTTAAAACATTTTTTGGACTTATGAATGAGAAGCATTTCTCCTCCTCAGGCTGAATTAATGAGTTTTTAGTGCCTGCTATATTACTAGGTATCAATCTTAAATGTACTGGTATATATCCTGGAAATCAGTTATAATATAACATACTCTTAGGATTCTTTAAATGTCACAGTAAGAAAACATTTCTGTTACCTTCACATAGTTGTACTCGAAGAGAACAAACCGTCTATCAGGAGACACTGAATAATCACTTATAGAATGTCCAAATTGATCCTGTCAATCAAGTAGAAAAAAGAACAATTAAACAATCCCATTAAACTGCCATTTATTGAGCACTTACTATGCAGAGGGTATCGCTTTAGATATGTGGCTTGTGCCTTGGGAGCTTCCAATCTGGAAAGATGGCACATTCCTCCACACCAATGACCATGATGAAAGGTGGATGGTGATCAGGGTTAGAGAACCAGGGAGGGAAGGATTAATTTTAACCAAGAAAAGACAGCTGTGAGGGTGGGGATCAGAAACAGAGAACTTTCTTGGTAGGGGGAACAGCATGAGCAAAAAGGGTGTGTGTGTGTGTG
>NW_005879845.1:0-6709 GCF_000147115.1 Myotis lucifugus | reverse complement strand
CCCTAACGCCCCCGCTGTCTTTGTTCCTTTCCCTCTCTCTCTGAGATCACAAAAAACATATACGTCTAACAAGTTATATGTGGATATATAGACCCTATGAGACAGGGAACTTCAAGACACTAGGAAACCGTTGTGAAACAGTCATCCCTGAATGTCTGGACACCTTTCCTCCACAAGTCCACACAGAAGAAATGTACGGGGCCATTAGTGATCCCAGTAGAAACAGGAAGCTCACCAGAAAAGGGAAGCTCACCATCCCACATGTCCCCACTGCTCTTCCTCCTCACCACCTTCTCCTGGGCTGAGGCACCTCCATCAGGAGCAGTTTGACACAAAACTGCCCCATGTCCCTTGCAATTCCGCCTGTTCTGCCCAACGGTTCAAGCAAGAGTCTCATAGTTGATTTCTGAGACACTATTTTCCTCTCTGATATAAAGCACAAGAGCGAAGAGAGGACTTTTCTTCCTCTCGTTGATGCTGGGAGCTTACCCTGACATCATTGAGCAGCTGAATTCAATACTGGATCCACCTACCTGTGCACATGTTATTTTGTGAGAAAGACAAATCCCTACTGTTAGCTTCATCACTATTCTGCTGCCTATAATTCTCAGCTTGCACACTGAATGAGATCCTTAACACTCCTGAGGGTGGACAAGGTTGTAGCATTGCATGGTATTGCAAAAAACAACAACAACAACAACAACAACGCAAACAAAAACAAAAAACTATGGGAGCAGAGAGCAGGACAGGGGAAAGATGGCAGGTGCCTGAAAGAACACCAGACTTCCACCGACTCCAGAGGGAGACGTTGGGACACAGGGCATGGCACAGCTCTAAGCTGGGCTGGGAGGGTGTGATGCCAATCAGGATCTCAAAGTGTGACCACAGAGAAGGGGTGAGGGAGAGACACGACTGCCAAAGAAGCTAAGGTCAGATCATAGAGGGCCTGGACGGACACACTAAGGATTAGGGACTCATTTCTAAAGGCCATAGGAGACCACTGTTAGTTTTCATAAGAGACATGATCATATTTACATTTTCAAAAGATCCTTCAGGCTGCCGGCAGAGAAGGCTTAGGGACCCGGCGATACTAGAGGTTGACAGCTCACAGAGAACACATGGTATCAGGAGGCCCTGAAGTCAATGTGGCTTAGTACTCTGGGTGCTAAGCTGGATGGCTTCACACTAGAATCATTGTATGAGGAATGTCAAGGTTGAAATCTATCCCACTCATGCGACTTGACAGGTTGTGTCTAGAAGTTATAATAAAGTAGCACAATATGCCGTATCTTTTCTCAGACCAAGACACTCTCAGAGTAAAGTGGAGAACTTACCTAAACCAAGATTTACTAAAGTGCTAAGGAAACGGGTGGGGACTCAGCTTCAAGACAGAACAACAGGTCAGTGGCACAGACAGAGACGCACACACAGAGAGAAAGCCAGAGAGAGGCTGAGAGGAAGGAAGGGACCTCAAGAACGAGAGTACAAGACAAGTGACAGGACCTGACACCCCATCAGCTGGGCTGTCCTCTATGTTGTTCAGAAGCCAGTTACTGAGCACTCAGCGGACACACACGGATGTTCCCACCAGGAGGCTGGACTCCCTCGAAGCCACTGTGAAGGCCCCTAACGCTTGGACCCACATGAGGCACTTGTCCGAGGCTAAGTTTAACAAGAGACCACGGTGAGGTTTTAGGCCAGTGAGTGACCATATCTGAATTTCCTGACATTTCAAACCCTTAAAGGTACAGACTTGAAAATGAGGCCCACATGAGCAGTGACTTCCCTGAGATCACAGGCTGGGCCCAGGGCGCTTTTGTCTAGTGTTCCATGCTGTGTCCCACTCATTCTTGTCATCTTCCACCTCTATGTTTGCATACCAGATTCATGGGACACCAGCCCACAGCTGTTAGGGGCCTTGTCCCCTCTGCACCTGATGACGTCCTATGGAAATGGTGTCTAGCATCATCCTAAATGGGCAGCTTGGGAGCCTGGGGGAGGCCCTGTGAGGCACAGAGGCTTCCCCAGTGCACAGAACACTTAAGAAAAAGGAGGTGTGAACTGGGCTTTCTTCCCCAAACTGGGGGCCTCATTCTTCCCAGGGAGCTTGGGGGAAGGGCTGTGTTGGATGCTTGTATACAGGTATGGAGATAACATGGGCCCGGAAGGTGAGAGGTCAGGAGCCCAGAGGGGCCTCTGGGTGGCTCTGATTGGAGGAAGGGGCACAGGTCATGGAACCTTGAAGGGGTGACCTCACTTCCCTGGGGACAGATCCCCAACAGAAATGGGAACCGTGGTAACCAGGTACCCACATTCTAGAGACAACTGCCTTTCCAGGTCACTTGAGTGGAGAAAGTCAGACCACCAGGATGTCTTTCTGTTGCTTCCCGTTCTTCCTGCGCTCTGGGCAGAAGAAAGCCCAGAGTGAGAGATGTTTCTCTTGCTGCAGAAACAGGTGCAAGCGCCACCACCGATACCCCTCGCACTCTGGCACGAGGCACACACAGGTAACCGAGGGCAGGCCCTTTCAGGTCACACTTGGGCGCCAACTGGGGGTCACACCTGGGGAGCCCCACACCTCTTACCCCTCATCCCGTTGGTGTGTGTGTGTGTGTGTGTGTGTGTGTGTGTGTGTCCCCGGAATGGTGAGGGGATGAGGGGAAAGCGGGGGATGAGGGATGCTCATCCGGGCTCAGGAGCAGGTTGGTAAGTGTCAGAAGCCTGGAGGGTGTAGGAGGGTGTGTCATGTTCACTGCCCAGGTCATGGCTCACAGGAAGGGAAGCTTAGTGCGGGGGTCAGAGCTCAGCTACACACTTGTTAATCGCAGGGGTACTCAAGCGGTCATCAACTTCACTCCCTGCCTGGAGGTCTTTGCAGATGGCCCTCTCTGCCTGATCTGGGGAGCAGAGTGGGTGGTGGGCCTCTTTCCCATTGGTAATGCCCGGGCCCCTGATGCCTCCTGTCCCGGTAGCGGGCTGTGTCTTTGCAGAGCTCCAACAAGGGCAGCGTAGAGGAGCTGGCGGACAGGTTCACTTATGCCCTCAACCAGTACAAAGGACAAGTGCGTCAGGACAGGGAAACCGTCCAGTGCCAAACTGAGGTGAGAGCTGGCCCACACCCAGGACCCTGAGGTGACTGGGGTGGGACCAGAAGTCAGACTCAAATCTGGGGCCTCAAATTTCTCACAGGCCCACTCCCAAAGTGATCTGTACCTTCAATCCTCCCGACCAGGTCCGTGGTAGGGGAGAAAAGCAGTCTTTCTTCCTGTGCTTGTTGGGATCAGAGGGAAAGCATTTGCTGCTGTCTTTGCCTCATGCTCCTTTCAATTGATGAACTCTCTGCCCCAAGTATCCTGTGGACCAGCCCCAGCCCGACTGTACTTGTAGACCTTCTCCAAGTCTTACACACCATCCCACTTGATAATGCTGTGTACTTAAAAAAAGAGAGAGAGAATTGGGGGTAAGCAGGGGGGGGCAGTTAGGGGTGTAGGAAGGGATTAAGGTCTTGAATACTTTTCTCTGCAACCTATCACCTCACAGAGGATGACAAACCATTGCAGAGCGGCCAGGTCAGGAGCTGTGGCCTTACCCAACTCCATATCATCCCAACGAAGGACAGAGTTTTCATCAGTGATTCAGGCTTTCACTGTGGCTACACCTTGACACAAATCAATTCTTGCTAGCTCAGCAGGGCTGCCAGGAACATCCTCCCCGTGTCCTCATAGACTAGGTCTGCCATGACACAGGACCACAGATTGGGTGGAAGGTTCCTGATGCTTCCTGGCTCAGTACCCACTCTGTCTTTGCAGAGCTCCAAGGAGGACATCATTGAGGTGCTGGCCCATGGACCCGACTACACCACCTACGGGGTCAGGGTGCAGGTGCACCAGGCTGACGACACAGACCAGTGCCTGTCTGAGGTGAGAGCTGGCCTTGAGGGTCTCTACACCCACAACCCCAACACAACCTGGCAGTGCCCAGAACCCACACTCACATCTGGGGACTCCCCAGGCACCCTCCCAGGACTCTCTATAGTGTCCCACAGCCCCAAGAGAAAGAAATGCTGACCCCCACGACCCCCTCCAGCTACATGGGACGGTAGAGAGACGCTCCTCACATATTTGTAGAAATATCAGAGAGAGAAATGTTGTTTGACTTCACAGTGGACCATGAGCACTTGGGCATTTCGCTGTTTGTGTTGCTAAAAACTACACTTGCCACGTATCCTCTGGAGCACTCAGCTCCACTGTCCTTGCAGACATGGTCCAATCGGGGAGGTCGTTTGACCAGCGATGCACCCTTTCAGTGCTGTTGGACATGGGCCTAATGCAGTTCAGCTGCCATGTCAGCAGTGCTGCCCGGATCACTGATGTGTGTCGGAATGGACTGTGTTAGGTTGCTTGCTTGGGCTGCCATAACCTAGGACCACACTGGGTGGTGTTAATAGCAGACATTCATTTTCTCACAATTCCGGAGGCTAGAAGTGAGAGATGGTGCTGTCAGCGAGGCTGGTATCTCCTGAGGGGGTCGCTCCTCAGCTTGTAGATGGCTGTCTTCTCTCTGTGTGTCACATGGACTCCCCTCTGCACTGCCATGTGTCCTCCCCTCCTCTTCTAAGGACACTGGTCAGATTAGATGTAGACCCACATCACTGAATTCACGTCACCTGAATGACTTGCTTGAAGACTAAAACTCAAATGCAGACACATCATAAAGTTCTAGGGCTTGCAAAGTCATGGGATTAGGGGTACACAATTCAGACCACAGTACATGTAATGTCCCCAGCTAGAGATGGACGCCCACTGCTGGTGGAAGGATGAGCACATGTAAAATTTTAAGGGATGCAGGCAGATTCCAAACCCAAAGGGCTGTGGCAGGGACCTTGCCAACAGCAGTTTCTGATGATGGCTGCTGCCTTGCTCCCAGCCTGGCCCGGGAAATCTCACTCATTGAAATTTTCACCTCACCGACGTCAAGTTGTCCAACTCAAACACAGTGTTCCTTCCCTGGCCATGGCCTCATAGGGACACTGAGGCCCCTGTCACTTTTCACCCACCACATGGATTAGCTCCTCCTCCCCGAGTCCTCTGGTCTGATTTCTGCCCCGTGATCGCCTTTCTCCCATCTGCAGTCTCCAGGCATTTGCCACCTTGCGGAACCTGTGATCTCCATAATGAGGGTCTTAAAATGCCCTTGAATGTAAAAGGATAAAACATAACTTTCTCTTTTGAAGTCAAAGACTTTCGTAGGCCATGTCTACCCTGTACACTGTTCCCACGCTGGGGAGGGGAAATGTTCCCACACCCTTTCCACCCATGTCAGCATCAGGTAAGTCTCGGGTACCTGAGAGGGAATGTCATGCAGGACAGTACCCAGTTCTGACCTGCATGCCCTTGAGCAGACATCTGATATTTCCTAAGCAAGCCTCTGTGTTCTCATCTGTATAACGAGGACGTTTCTTGAGGACTCACAGGGCCCGGGCTCTGCATTTGGACTATTACTACTAGGAGGTTTGTTGATCCTCAGCTAAAGGGAAGGGGGGAAGAAAAAAAACATGCCGAGAAGGTGGCAATTGTATGAACATGCACGGAAATTCAGTGGCACTTTGAAGACCTAGAACCTCGTCCGGCCGGGGCACTCCTGTCCCGCCTCTTGCACACGTGCCAGTGGGGCTGGGACCTCCCGAGTGAGCTCCAAACCTCCATCCTTGTGGGATTCACGGTCATGCCGCTGACATGGATGTCCTTCCTTCTCCCACCCAGTGTGCAGCTGAGCGAACTGGTAAGCTGCATGAGTCCTGCAGGATGCAGGCCCTCCAGGAAGGCACCTCGGAGAAGGTGGCCATGGCCATGGGACCAGCTTTCCCGGGGGGAATCGTCCCCCACGTCTCCACGCTGGCCTTCTCCAGAGCCCAACGGTTCCTGGACGAGCTTCTAACTAGGTGAGCACACACTCGTGACTCTGCCCACTGCTAGCTGTGAGGCTTGAAACGTCACCACATCTTCCCGAGTCTCAGGATGCTCCTCTGAAAAGTGGGCTGCTGGGGGGTCAACCTCATAGCACTGCTGTGGGGTCAAGCCATGGCAGGTCTCACCTGCTCCCTGGCTCTGCAGACAGGGTAGCTGGACGTGCGGCGGTTGTTGGTGGCAATTCTTTCACTCTGTCCCACGGAAAGAACTCTGACACACCCATCAGCGGCCTGTGGCATCGGAGGGTGGAAAAGCACATGGAAAGCAACCTGTTAAGCAGTGTGAGATTTCACCTAGCCGGTCCTGGTCCTTGGTGTAGCCACACTGGGGATTTCTGGGGAGAGCAGGGGCCCAGGCCCACTCAGATGTATGGCATGCTTCTCGTTGGAGTTTCTTTACTCGACAATGCGCATGCACTTTTGGAGACACTTAGCCTGACTCAACGAATGAAGCAGACACAATCCCTGGGCCTCAGTTCTGGGCAATGGGTCCAGCAGTCACGCTGTCCACCATTCGCAGGTCGTGTCCACCATCCATCAGGGCTCATGCCATCAGAGTGTTTTTTCCATCTGGAGGCACACCTGCTTACAATGACCGGGGTGACACACCGCAAGCCCAAGTCATAAAGTGAGTGGTCTCCGGGTCCAGAAGTAGGGCCCCCAGAGTCAGCATAGTGGGTACTGTGTTGGCGGGGGGGGGAGGGTGCCTGGCAGAACCCTAATCTTATACATCATCTGATT
>NW_005879844.1:0-6711 GCF_000147115.1 Myotis lucifugus | reverse complement strand
GCCTCCTGGGGTTTGGAGATGAGATGAAGTGCCTAAAAACAAATTTCAGGTGTGAGCTGTGGTTGCCTCGGCTGCTGGGTCAGCTCTGTACCCTGCCCTCGGGAGCTAAGGTCGGGCTTCAGGCCAACTCCCTCCATCAGTGGTTCCTCAGGTGAGCTAGTTCCAGCACCTTTAAACCTCCACTCCCATCTGCACCCATGTTCCAGCCTCCCCACGGTGACATGAGGCCAAGCAGAAGCCCCGAGGAGGAGGCACTGCCTGGCCAAGAGGTGAAGTGTTCTCGAAGCCTCCAAGCGCTGGGCAAAGGGAGCAGCACAGGCGGGATTTTGGAAGAAAGGCCCAGGGAGAGGGAGGGAGGTGACAGCATCTCTTCTGGAAATGACCGGTGCTCCTGTCTTTCAGCCCACTCCTCTTGGGGCCGCTGGGCCTAAGGGGCCTGGGAAGTCTGTCATGTTCTCCCATGAAGGCCCCACCCTGCCGAAGGCCTCTTCACAGCCTGCTCCCCAGAGGCCTTTGGCTCTCCTTCCTCCAGGAGTAGCCCAGCAAGGACCCTGCCAAAGGCACAACCTTCAGCTCTCTGAGAGGGAACAAAGTCCATGGTCCTCCCAGTGATTCCAGAAGGCGGGGCAGCGAAGCGGGATCAAATGCCACTGACAAGCTGTGTGACTCTCTGCAAGGCACTCAACGTCTCTGAGCCACGGTTCCCTCCTCTGTAAAATGGCAATACTAGTGGTATCTAGTGAGATTGCTGTGAGACTCCATAGGTCATGTGTGCAGCAGGGCCCAAAGAAAGTACTTGGCCGATGACAGCTACGTTCCCTGGGTGGGAAAGTCTGGGAGGAGGGAGCGGAGACATAGGCAGCAAGCGACAGAGCCAAGAGCCTACAGCCCAGGACTGAGAATCAGAAAAATCTGGATTTAAATCTAGTTCTGCTTCTTCATAGCCGAGTGTCCTTAGACAGGTCACTTGACCTCCACACCGTGGGAAGGATAACATCTCTCACAGAGCAGGAGCAATAACTCACGGGAAAGCACAGTGTTCAAAGGCTGCCATGAGCCAGGCATCATTCATAGACTCACAGAATGTCGGAGTGGCCAGCAGCCTTGGACATCATCTCTACAAGGTCCTGTACACGCTTTGCTTAAGGTCACATCCCGCTAGCGTAGAGCCTGCTGCATAATCAAAGCTCACTCAATGTGTATTTTTGAATTAATAGAATTAGCCCAACCCTCTTCACTTTGTAGAGGAAACCATCCTGAGGCATAGTGGGCATAAGACATTTGTGGAAGAGCTGAGGCTGGTCCCAGGTCTCCAGTTTCTTGCCCCCTGGTTCACTCTGTAAGCACTGTCTTCAGGCCCAGAAGCATCACCACAGCGCATTCCCTGTGTCCCAGCTCGTTGCATTCAGCATCTGGGTCATTCATCCCCAAGCCTGACCCTCTGGGAAGCAAGGCTAGCAGAGCCTTAAGAGGCTCCTAGCAAACTCCCAACTGCTCCCTCCTGAAACCAGTCTTCGGAGAGCCCCAAATCCCTAAGTCTTGGAATTTAAAAATTGTCATTCTCTTGCCCTGGACAGCATGCCCAATGGTTAGAGTGTGGCCTGTGCACCAAAGAGTCATGGGTCAAGGGCACGTTTCTGGGATGCTGGCTCGATCCCCAGCCCCTGGTTGGGGAGAGTATGGGAGACAACCAATGGATGTATCTTTCCCACATCAATGTTTCTCTCTCTCTCTCTCTCTCTCTCTCTCTCTCTCTCTCTCTTTCCCATTCTCACTCTCTCCCCCCTCCTTTCCACTGTCTCTGAAAAGTAATGGAAAAAATTGTCTTGGGTGAGGATTAAAAAAAAAAAATGTCATTCCCACCTTACCTGGAGTTGATGTGGTTGCTATGGTCCTGGTGGACAGCCATTCATTTCTCAAACACCAGCATTTGTGAAACGATAGAAATATAGTTGCCTACATGGAATTTGGAGAAGCAGGAAGAGGGGGCATAGAGGGGATAAATGGTAATGGAAAACATAAAATAATAAAATAAAATAAATAATAAAATTAAAAAATTCGAAAAAAAAATAGTTCATGAGTTCTTGTTACTAAGATATCCAATCCGTGGCGACATTACTAGTATGTAGTCCCAGAGATTTTACTATTTAGATTGTCTCTTAATTCCTGTGAACTATCTAAAATTATTCTAGTAATTAACCTATCTCAGTTTCTGTTGCTTGCAACCAATGAACTCTAGATTATGCAAGAAACCTATTTCTCACATGGAAAAAGAAAACAAAGTTAGGCCCTTACTTTACACCATATACAATAATTAATTCAAAATAGATCAAAGCCTAAACATAAAAGTTAAAACTATAAAACTCTTAGAAGAAAACACAGAATCTTCATAGCATTGGATTCGGTAATGATTTCTTGGATATGTCATCTCCAAGCACAGGCAACAACAAAAAATAGATAAATTAGACTTCATCAAAATTGAAAATGTTTGTGCATCAAAGGACACTATAAGCAAAGTGAAAAGGCAACCCACAGAATGAGTAAAAATGTTTCCAAATCTTATGTCTAATAAGAGATTAATACCCAAAATATTATATAGCTACAACTCAAGAACAAAAAATCAAATAATTAGGTTATTAAAATGGGCAAAGAATTTGAAGGACATTCCTCCAAAAATAGTATATGAAAATCCATAAGCACATGAAAAGACCCTCAACATCACTACTCATTAGGGAAAGCAAATCAAAATCAAAGTGAGATACCTCGTCACACCCAGCAGGATGGCTATGTTTAAAAATCAGAAAATAGGAAATGTTTTCAAGGATGTGAAGAAATTGAAACCCCTGTACATTTCCTAGTCAGAATGTAAAATGGTGTAGCTATCTATTCTACCTAACAGAAACAGTTAGAACGGTAAGTTTTGTTAAGCATATTTTATACATAGCAAAAGGGTCCCCCAAGAACACACTTTGGGAAAGGTTGGCATGTGACATTGTGTCTGGACGTTCAAGGATAGAACCCCGTGGCCAAGCAAGAGGAGGGCTTCACCTCGTGGGAGGAGAAACCTATTGGGCCCGGCTCTAAGGGAGGAAGATGCCAGTGTCTCACTCGGTAAGAACTAGGACTCAGAGGGAAGCCAAGAAACGCAGAGCAGAACTGGCTTCTGCTTCTCTGAGTCTTGACGTCCAGACATCCGTGAGGTAGTTCCTGAGGAGGGGGACTTCGGGAAAGCCTTTATTGGAAGCAAGCTTTGGAAGCTTGGAAACCAGGAATCCAGGCCAAAGGCCTGAGACAGTATGCACCCAACGTACACCCCCCCAGGGACGAGGGCTAATTACCGCAGCCATTATAGACTCTACTGTTTACATTCAGATTTCAGGTTGCTTAGCAACCTCAGGATTTAATAAAGGCCTTTTCCAATTTTTAACCTGTTTTCAGTTGCTAAGGGGAACTCCTTTGGCAGGGAGCTGGGCCCACCCTTTGGCCAGGACATGAAACTGAATTACCCACCCCAATGGTACTAAGATTGCCCTAGGGAAAGATGACAATGGAGAATAACAAAGAAAGACAGGATCTTATTAGGCAGTCCCTCACTACTTCCTCCTAGCAACTAATTTCAGGAGGCTCTGGTTTTCATTTGAATAAAGAAAATAATACAACATAGCTACAAGTTGTTGAGCTTTCATCGTGTACTAGTGTTTGAACTTTGTATGCATGTTTCTATTTGTTCCCCATAAAAAAACCCAGAAGTAAATACCCTTTTTATTCATTTACTCAATTTTTTTTATTTAGATGAAAACAAAAAAAAACCAAGCTTTAAAAAGTTTTTACTTGCCCACATTAGCCAGCTGGGAGCAGGTGGAGCTGGGATACAGACCCCGGGCAACTAGACTCGAGTCCCCCTCCTCATGGCCATGTCATCTTGTCCTTCAGCCACCCTTGCACATGGCTGCACTGTCTGCATCTCCCTTCTCGGTCACAAGAGGTGGATTCTTTGCGTGCACTTCTGTCATCTTTCCCGCACTCACAGGTAGAACCGGAGGCACCCGGGAAACCCTAGGTCTATCTGTTGAGTGTTGTCCTGCATAAAAGCAGGGGAATGGAAAAAATCAAACTGACTTTTTATGAGAAAAACGCCCTCATCTTCAACACCTAAAATAGCATTTCTCGTTGCCCAATCTGTACTCTCAAAGGCACAATAAAGGAAATAAAATTAAAAGTTCCTTCTGTGGCTGCCAAGAGTGTTGGCATTTTCCCAACGGCTAATGTTTTTTAACTGGCTTCATACATTCCAAGGGACAATGATCAAGGCCAGTCCAATGTGTCAGCAAGTAGGTGAGTGTCTCCACGCTGGAATCCAAAGGGTGAGGTGGGGGTGGGCACCGAGAGACCCTCCTACTCCAAAAGATACACACCTGTAATTTCTCCCTCAAACAATTTCAAGCCATTGATATGCAAACAGCCCCTAATACCCTCTTATACGTGCATGGCCCTTTAACAACCTGTAGAGAGTTGAATACTCTTGAGAGATTACCCAGCACTTTTACTTGTCTCATCCTGTCATTTAAAAAAAACCTTTGGTGTTGGTGTTACTTTTCTTATTTTGTATGTGAGGGTTTTAAAGCTCACTGGTGATCAGGAAAGCTGGGACTCGTATCTAAGGCTTTTCACTCCAAGCCCAGTGTCCTCTGGATGTAAGGTATCTGCAGTTATGAACACTCTTTACACAGTTCCTTCTCCTGGCAGGAGCCTGAGCCCGTGGCCAGGAAGTTTTGATAGATGTACTGAGAGGGACACGTCCGGAGGATGGCACAGGCATAAGGAAAAAGGAAGGCCCCAGCGGGGTGGCAGAGCTCCTCCCTGAGCCCAACCGAGGTGGCTCAGGTTCATAGCATGTACTCTTGTGGGAAGACATGGCACTGGGGTCTGGAGCCCTGGGTTCCAACTCAACTGGGTTACTAAGTCACCCTGCGCCAACTGCACTTGCCAGAGTCTCCATTTCTCTCTTTTTGCAAAATGGATAAAGAGGCCTGGTATTTCAGGTCCGCTCGAGCTCTTAACTTGAGTCATCTTTTAGCGTCAACAGGTCTGCAAGTGCTACTGTGGGACAAGGGTAATCAACAAACATTATTGTTGAGAGTTTAGCTAAGCTCTTCCAAGGTAATGCTGCCTCTGCATCCATTTTTTTTTTTTTTTTTTTGGCCAACTGACCTGAGCTTTAACCTGACACTAGTCCCCTCATACAAACACATGCCGTGCATAGCAGCCCACAGAGTAACATGCAAATGGAAGTTTCTGGTATAACTTCCCAGCAGCCCTTGTGAGCAAGTCTCCCCCACACCCTTCCTTACCCCACCCCTCAGGTAAGAGCCTCTCACCGTTTACCAAAACCCCTGTTCTTTTTGTTTGAATTGACTAATCCTGCCTTAGCCTGAGAACCCCCAAAGCATTCTACAAGCTATCAAAATATCTATAATAATAAAAGCGTAATATGCTAATTAGACCAGGCGACCTTCCGGGTGACCTTCCGGAGGACCACGCTATGACACTCACTGGTGCCAGGCCAGCCAAGGCGGGTGCGATGCGGTTGATTGGGGGCCCAGCCATCACCCCATGATCACCCCGCAGAGAATGATGACCCCTGCCACCGGCCATACGGGGCTATCATTCAGGGGGTGGGCTCCACGATCGCCCCAAAGAGGGAGGCCCAGGCCACAGACTGGCAGGCTGCAGCGGTGGGCGGGGCCTCCCTCTGGGAGGGAAGCCCAGGTCCTGGGTGCCTGCTGGCTGCTGGAGAGAAGCCTGGGTCCTGGGTGACGGAGGGAAGGAAGCCCTCCTCTTGCACGAATTTCATGCATCGGGCCTCCAATGTAATCATAATCATCTTGTTTGGGGAGGAAAAACATTTAAGAATGCCTTTTTTCAAAGATTTTATTTCTTTTATTATAAGATATATAGGTAAACACTTGCATATTCTAAAAAAGATATAAAATGATAATAAAATGGACATTTTTCTTATTAAGAAACATGTCATAAATATGCTTTATCAAATGTTAAAATGGTTATTATTTTGCAAAATAATAAATAGAGCAGAGCTGTGGGATACAAGAGTCAACTCAAAGTACTGGAAGTATTTATGTTTCGTGTCATAAAAATTCAGGCCTTTGATTGCACTTAAAAATGTGGCACTTGGCACTCCAGATTCTCAATAATTCAGATTTTAAAAATCTTTTTATGATGGCCCTGTGACTGTAAAAATAATGAAACACAAAAGGTGGTTTGACTAAGTTAATTTGATTAAAATAAATTGCCCTGAATAAAAAATTATAAGACACAGAAGTGAAGATATAATTTTTGAAACCCATAGTGGTACATGTATCAGTCCTCAAGTCTACAAATTTTTGGATCCCCAACTGTGAGCACTTGAGCAAAAACCGTTTGCAAGGTTTAGTCTCCAGCAGGTCCATCATTTCTTTTCACAGCGTGAGGGAGCAATAACAGTCACGATGAGCTCGATTCCACAGTCCTAGCTCCACAAATATAAGGAACTTCCTCCCTGGAATGAACGCTCTTCTATTTGTTTATGACCCAGTGGCCTCAAATTCAAATATCAGAACCCTGGGAAAAATTTTAATAATGAACAGTTATTTTTCTAGGCATTCTTTTAAGGCTTCGATTCTCTACTACCCAAGGGAAAGAGGAAACACGTGT
>NW_005879843.1:0-6711 GCF_000147115.1 Myotis lucifugus | reverse complement strand
AGTGGCTTGCCGGCAAGTGGACAGGCGGACTGTCCGTTATCCTTGCAAGGGGACCTCTCCGTGGTCCACGAAAAACAGAGAAGGCGTTTCACTTGCGCAGCTGCTCCTAGAAACTGCAAAAACTCCGGGAGCTACGGTCCAAGGGGTGGCAACAGCATCTCGGGAAGCGCATGAAAGACTCCTCGTCCCACACGCACCCCCGGCCCAGGACCCGCCTCGTTCGTCACTGACATTTTGTGAACAAGCAGGCCGTCCTGGGCGGTGATCCGTGGATTATGTGAAATGCCATTCCCGGCTGTTTTCGAGTTGCTGGGAGAGTTTTGATATTGAGGGATTGGCTAGTGTATCCCGTCCCAGCCCTCTGTGATGACATAGCCTCCTCCAGTTACAGCCAGAAATGTCAGTGTTGCTTATTTCTTCCATCACCCCGAGCCCTGTTGCTATTGCGAGGTACGCGGAGATTGTGTAATAATGTCAAACTATTTATAGAAGCGTGTCCCAGGAGGCTCTGCTCCCCCGCAGTGGTTTGTGTATCGAAACCTAGGGGTTTCTTTCCATAGTTATAGTTGTTTTTCTATTTCTTTTTTTAAAAAATATATTTTAATTTGACTTCAGAGAGGAAGAGAGAGGGAGAGAGAAATAGAAACATCAATGATGAGAGAGAATCATGGATCGGCTGCCTCCTGCTCGCCCCCAACTGGGGATGGAGCCTGCAAACCGGGCATGTGCCCTGACTGGGAATCGAACCCAGAATCCTGCAGTCCACAGGCCAATGCTCTATCCACTGAGCCAAACCAGCCAGGGCTGTTTTCCTATTTCTAAGTTCGACTTTTGCTGAGGACGGCGTTTCACTGGTTTTTAGGTAGAGCACATTTGAAAGTTGATGTTAGCATTAAAAAATGAAAGCTGGGTCCATCTCACCTTTTTTAACTATAAAGATTCACTTGATGTGGTTTCAAACATTGTGATATTCTTGTGTGTGTGTGTGTGTGTGTGTGTGTGTGTGTGTTGCGGCTGTGTCCTAAACATCGCACAGGTGTCGGAATCATAACAAACTTAAAACAGGATGTTCATTTAGGATAAAGTTTTGGCAAAAAGAAGTTTTGTTTCTTATTTTATGCTGATTAGTGCCTTATTTTATTTTTAATATTTCTTTGGAACTCCAGGTTTCATAAAATTATTACTATTAGAATAGAGTCATTTGTATAAAGATTTGGTCCAGTGGATGTATATGGAAGTATTCACAAAGTAGATTTTGAAAGCATGTCTCGGGTTTTACTTGGCAAAACGTATTCTAAACACTTGCTTTCTTCCCTAAAGAGATAAGCTCTTTCTAGGCACAGATATTGAAATTATTTGATATGGCTGTACATAGTGACTCCCTCCAGCTCCTCTGTACTCTGCTGGTCTTCCCCCATCCTCCCTACTCTGCAGTCCTTCACAAAAAGGCATCTAATGTGTATTTTTTTAAAAATCAAAACAATATAAATAACATTGAGTTGACCCATATAAGTCACTATTTTTGTAGATCAAAGCAGTCACCCATCAGTCATTTTATACGCCTGACCCTGATATCTACTATTGATATTGTGTTTACTCTATGCCAGACCTGTGCTTGATGTGTATGAATTAAGGTACTGACTGCAGTCATCCTCGTAGGGACTGTTTATTATCCCAGCTTACAGATGAAAAAGTTGAGGCACAGATTCACTGAAGTAACTTGCTGGAACCAGGCAGCCTATATCCAGCTCCAGCTGTGTATAAAGAACCCCACCATCCATTTATCAAGCTTGGTTATCTTATTTTTGCTACTTTTTCATAGGTGAAAATTTATGATTTTAATTTGCATTTTGCGGATGACTCGTGAGTTTTCCACATTATTATTGAACATTTTGATTTTTTGTCTCAGATGGCCTCTTCATACCCGTTCTGCAGATTTCTGCTAAGTTGTTCATCTTTCTCCTGTTGATTTGCGGTTCTGCATATGCTCCGGGTATTAATTCTCTTCTGTTTTATATGTTACGAATACTGTTGATCCTTGAACAGCAGGGCCTTGAACAGAGCCTCTGGGCCCACTTTTCTTGGGATGATTAATGGAATAAATCATTCTTGCCTGCAAGCCTTTGAAAAGACACTTCTGTCATATTCTAAATCCCCGTAAATGTATTGTCAGTTTCTGCATTATCAATTCTGGTTTGATTTATATATTTTTTTTTTTTTGCCTAATGACCAAAATTTTATGTTTTGGGATAGGAGCTGCTTTCCTCTCATTTTTTATTTTATTTTTAAAAGTAATTTTGTTGCTCTTCTCAGGCCTTTTTCTTCTAGATGAATTTTAGAATCAAATAGTCAAATTCAATTTATAGAGCCCCCCCTGGCATTTTTATTATGACTATTTAATTTTTAGATTTATGTTAGGGAACTTTAAAAAAAATTTTTTTCTTTATCTGTTAAAGTGGTATAGTCCTTACTTATCGTGTCCTCTTTTCTGTCCTTAAGTAGACTTTTAAAAATGTTTCTTCCCCTCTTCCTAAGTTTATTTCTAGATATTTCATAGTGTCTGTTGCTATGGTAATGCAATTACAAGTATGGAGAATAGCTGTTAACTTTTTATATTTATTTAGTACTGGACCAAACTCTTTGATTAGTTCCAGTAGTGTTTCAGGTGATTCCCTTGGAATTTCTAGACGAGGAATCATATAATCTAAAATAACAACAACGTTGCCCTTTTCTTTCTAACATAGATACTTTTAAATCTGCCTTTCTTACCCTCTTCGCTGAGATTTCCGGAATAATGCTGCATAGTAGAAGGGATAGTAAGCATCTTTACATTTTTTCCCTTTTATTGATTAGAATAGTTCTAATCTCTTACAAGTAAATTTGGAGATGTGCTGAGATTTCTGGTAGGCACCCTTTATCCAGAAAAGGAATTTTCCTTCTCTATAATGGGCATTGCATTTAATCGGGTCCTATTTTTTAGGGGGAGGTTGTCTACTGAGTTTATCATATGTCCTCTCCTTTAATTTATAAACGTGATATGTTACACCATGAGATTGTATGCCGTTGAACCATCCTTGCACTCCTGACATAGGCCTCACTTCATCTTGATGTAACACATGGAGGGACCTGATTGGCTGGCGTTTTACTCATTGTTTTCATAGGGGAGGTTTCCCTCTGGAGGACCGTTTCCCGGGGAGACCCAGTTAACAGGTCTCAGTAGAACTCATTCAATTCCGCACTTCCCTGTGAAGTGGACCCTTTTGAAGTGTGTCCACGGCTTGATTGGCTTTTGGCTATGTTAACATCAAGGCCTTACGGCAGCCTCCCGCACATCTTTGAACCTTATTTCTATTTATAGCTTTCCAGGGGGAAGACGTGTGCATTGTCTCTTTCAACTTTTGCTCTTGCCTTTCAGCTTCTTTATGGGAAGAGAGCATAAATATTTCATTGACGGGTGATGCTGCACCTCTCTGACGCCTGCTTTCAGTGGGAACGGATAGCGTGTCTCTCCTCATTCTTGGCCAGTGGGAGCCATAGTTTCATCGAGTCCTAAGTGTAGCCCTAGAGATAGACATTTACTCTTTTAGAGTGACAGACGGCGGGTTTGGAGAAGACAGCCTTATGTAGTTCTGTGCAGGAACGTCGGCTAGGTGGCGTACCGAGCACCACTCCCCTTCTCCTGCCCACTGCAGGCGTCCCTCACCTTTAGTGCGTGTTCTGCTCCCGAGCTCCTTACAGCCTCCTCCACGCAGCTGAGCAGCTGGAGACTCCCCCCACTGATGGGCACTTGGACTTTAGACCTCACCTGTTTTCAGTCCAAATGTCATGGAAACGGCAGGGTTGGGAGCCAGGAATCTGAGGCTGTGCAATGTACAGAAGTGCCTCTCCCTCCAAGCAGCTTAGGATCCGAAAGGTTGACCGTAGAACCATTGCCAATGCAGAGAGGACTTAATCAGCCATCAGCAGACAGTCTGTTAGAGAAATACTTTCACTCTAGTATTTCGGTTTGTTCTTATTAAACTAGAGGCCCGATGCACGAAATTCATGCAAGGGGCTCGGCCCTCGCAGCCCCGGCTTCGTCCGGACATTCTGCTGTTCAGTCTAATTAGCATATTAGCTCTTTATTATATAGGATAGAAATTAAAAGCTGTCAAGTAGAGGAACTTCTGTATTTAAATAGTTCCATATACAGCCAGTTTATTTTTTATTGCAACATTGTTGTTTTTTCCTGAAGCAACCATACCTGATACAGGATTAGGTGGAAAAAAAATAAATTCTGATACAGCTTGGAATTACAGAATTCCCAGTTTCTGCAGTTTCACGTTGGTCCCGAAGTCTGAGCCGTGTGGCCAGCGTTCCTCGCAGAGGGCTGGCAATGGGCTGGCCACAGTGTGGAGGCATCCTGAGCTGGTGTGACATTTGGAGGTAACGTTCTAATGGCATCTAAAGGCAAAACCCTGTGTTCCCTTGTGTCCCCAAGACGCAATGCCGTTTCTCCTCTGAGTAGTGTCCGGAGACGGCGAAGGAAAGCTGAAGCCTTCCTGCCTTTAGGAGCCATTCTGAGCCGAATTTCAGTATCTCCATCCTGGGCCTCAGAGGAGAATGAAGCAAAGGCTCACCCACCACGCTCCATTATTAGAAAGCATTGTGGAGGAGGTGTTGGGGTTAATCTCAACCTTATTATTATTTTTATTGATTTTTCTTTTTGAGAGAGGAAGGGATATAGAGAAAAAACATAAATTGGCTGCCTCCTGCACACCCCCTACTGGGGATCAAGCCCACAACCTGGGCATGTGCCCTGACTGGGAATTGAACTGGTGACCTCTTGGTTCCTGGGTCAACACTCAACCACTGAGCCACTCAGGCTAGACTATTACTGTTTTTTCTAATCCTCACCCAAGGACATGCTTAGAGAGAGGAAGAGAGGGAGAGAGCAAGAGCAAGAGCGTGCGCGCGCGAGAGAGACATTAATGTGAGAGGAAAACATTGATCAGTTTCCTTCCATATGTGCCCCAACCGGGGATCAAACCCACAACCCCCATAGTGCCCTGACCGGGAATCGAACCAGCAACCTTTCAGTGCACACAGGACGGCGCTCAGCCAGCCGAGCCACTCCAGCCGGGCTCAGCCTCAGTGTTGGTGAAGGTTGAGGGCCGCACCGGAGCACCCCTCCTTCTGTCTGCCCAGATTTGTGACTGTGACGCCCGGGAGCCCTTTCTGTGAGATCTCGATTTTCCCTTTCCTAAGGGGAGTTAAAGTTTCCGTGGTTTTCATTAGGCCTTTGGTTCAAGGCCCAGATTCCTCGAGCTGCCGGAGAGAGACCTAGGGTGATGATGCGCATGTGCTCGGACGTGGCACCCAGGGAGTTGCAGCGGGTCCATCGTGGCCCCCGTCTCGGCGCCACATGCAGAAGTTGCCATCACAGTGCCGGCCCGCGACACCGCACGCATCCTCACTGGTGCACATCCACGTCTTCCAGCGACAGGACGCTCAGAGCCCTGAAACGCTCTGCCCAGGAAACACGGTTTTCCAGCTGGGCTTTGCCGCTGCAGAAACTTCCTCACCTTCCGCCCGGATCTCCGCTGCGTTCTGCAAATGAGGAGCTGGTGAGAAAAGCAGGCCGCTCCACGCAGGGCCAAGCTGGACGTGGGTAAAGTTTGTCGTGTTTCGCTCGTAGCCCCAGATGACTTAAGGGCTTCTGCCGGCAGGAAATAAGACGCATGACAGCTGGGAGATTGGATATTCAGATAGGTTTCTTTAGGAAGGAATAAATATTTCAACATGCAAACGCCACCTGAGTGGGTAGCGATGCTTCAAGACGGGGTCGGAGGTGAGGTTTTTCTCCCTGTTTGTTTTTAGGGGATGGCTCCGCGTTTAAAGGTATTCGCATGGCCCCCTACCCCCAGCCCCACGAGGTAAAGCAATTACTGCCGGCTGCTGCAAAATGCGTACGTACATTTTTATTTGCAAAGATGCAGAGATTTCTCTCTACGGATTGTTTGGTGGGTTTGTTTTGTTTTGGTGGTCCTCATTATAAAATATAGATATATCATGAAGAATGATGGTTTTTGCCTGTCCTAACCGTAAAAGACTCAAGTGTGATGGTTCAACCTTTAACAAACCTAATTTGGAGGAATACATAAGGATAGGATGTACTTTCCCTCTAGAGAGAATGGTGGGGTTCATTTGCATAGTTTGCCTTTAAAACTCGCGCCAGCCCCCCCCCCCCCCCCCCCCCCCGGGGAGGGGGCCTCTTTTTGTGGGGAGAAAAAACTGTTTTATCGCCGCCTTTGTATAGAGCCCCCGGACGTTTCCGAGCAAAGGGAGGGGTTTGGGATGGTTTTGTTTGTATTTCTAAAAAGGGACCACGGGGGGGGGGGGATTTTTTTTCAGCCGGGAATGCCAAAAAAAATTTTGGGGTTTTGGAAACCCTTTTTCCGCGTTTCAGAGGAAAAAAGAAAAAAATTTGTGCGGGAAAAAATTATTCCACCCAAAACGCGGGGGGGGGGGGGGGGCCCCTCCCTTGTCCCGGGGTCTCTGAGAAACCCTGGGGGGAAGAGGCGGAATGAGGGCCCCCACCCAGAGGACCCCGGGTGGGGGGGCGGAAGATACGGGCACCCCCCCCTTATGTGTGGGAAAAAGTACCCCCCCCCGCCCAATTTTTTCCCCCCGGGGATACGGGGGCCACGCGCGGGCCTGTGTTTTTTTTTT
>NW_005879842.1:0-6713 GCF_000147115.1 Myotis lucifugus | reverse complement strand
GAGAGACTGCTTATATTACTACAAATTAATTAGTATTGAAATGATTTACAATTATATTTTTATTTGAAAGATAAATGGCTCTAAATTTAGGGGTGGCTAATTGGTATATAAAAACACTGGAATTATTTATTTCTTAATTTTAGCACTGTCTAAATACTCACGAATAACTATCAAATCAGTGAAGCAAAATTAAAAATATAAAGAGGCTAGTTGAGGCAGCTTAATGTATGGAATGGACATGATGTAAAAAACAAAAAAAACAAAACAAACCCACAGTTCCATGTTGACTCTTTTAGCCACAATTTTTATCATATTCACTCAAAATTCCTCTATGAGAGGTTCTAGTAGATGATAAGAAAGGAAAAATCTCCAAAAAGCACAACAGTACCATGCCAACAGTGTTCAGGGTAGCAAGCTAGTTAGAAAATGATGGAGAGAAGTAGAATAATACCAAGTGCTAGGGAATAACATTCTACCTTCAGAAAGTAGAAGAGTTAAAACTTGAGCATGGTATTCATATCTAATGAAAGAAAGTTCTTAGAAGACTAAAATGTCATGTATCCAAAAAAAAAAAAAGAAAGAAAAGAAAAGAAAAGAAAGTTCTGCTGGATCATTAGGAATGCTAGAGACATTTTTTAGATGTAGTTTTAAAAAAACTTTTGGGCCCTGACCGGTTTGGCTCAGTGAATAGAGCGTCGGCCTACGGACTCAAGGGTCCCAGGTTCAACTGTGGTCAAGGGCATGTACCTTGGTTGCGGGCACATCCCCAGTGCGGGGTGTGCAGGAGGCAGCTGATCGATGTTTCTAACTCTCTATCCCTCTCCCTTCCTCTCTGTAAAAAATCAATAAAATATATTAAAAAAAAAACTTTTGGTCTTTGAGAATGTAGCCTATCAGGTGTTAAGACCTTTTTATTCAAACTTCTCATCTGGGTTATGCTTGTGTGTAGGTGTGTGTGTATATATATATATATATATATATATATATATATATACACTTAACATGATATCTAACATGTGATCTACTCTCTTAACAAATTTTGAAGTGTATAATAGCATATTGTTAACTACAGGTATTTTGTTGTACAACAGATCTCTAGAATTTATTGGTCTAGCAGAACTGAGATTGTATACCCACTGTATAACAACTCCTCGTTCCCCTTACCCTCCTGCCTCTAGCAACCACTATTGTAGTCTCTGCTTCTATGAGTGTGACTGTTTAAAATACCTCAAATAAGTGGAGTCAGGCAGTATTTGTCCTTTTGTGACTGGCTGCCTTATGTCACTTAGCATCATGTCCTTCAGGTTTGTCCACATTGTCTCAAATGACAGGTTTTCCTCCTTTTTTAAGGCTCACTAATATTTCATTGTATGTATAGAGCATGTTTTCTTTATCCATTTATCTGTTGAAAACAGTATGGTACTGGCATAACGATGACATTTAGACCAATGGAACAAAACACAGAGCCTGGAAATAAACCGATGCATATTAGGTGAAATGATCGTTGGAGAGGGTGCCTAGAACACACAATGGGCTACATTCTGTTTAAGTTTTACCCCAGGCTTGAGAGACAGAGGCAAAAGTGAATTTACATTTCTGTCTGGCTTCCCATGATGGGCAAAAGGAGAAGGGATTCATGGACCAGAGCATTGCCTGAGACTAAAAGCTGCATTAAGTTTGAGCCCCAGCACACAGGACGTTATGCAAGGGCAGAGATCAGAAGGAGGATAAATCTCGATGACACACAATGCATGTCAGATGCCAAATTTCTGAGCCTCAGTGTCTCATCTTTGACAGATCATAGCATTATACTAGTATTCCCTACTTACTTCTTAGAATTGTTTTGAAGAATAAATAAGATGATGTGTTTGTACTATTTAGAAAACTACAAAAATATTTGTTTTGAACTAAAAAGCAGTTATTGAAATATGATTTAATATTTGTATGCTATCATTTTCTATTAATAGTCTTGATTATATAACTGTAATAGGATTCTATATCAGTAGCAAAAGCAGGGATTTTCTACATACTTTAGAAAGTAAAGGTTTTGCAATACTTATAATACTCTGTACTATTCAAGCCAAGTGATTTTGTGTTTAGATCTTTTTTATTCTTTCCTAGATTTTGAGTGACTTGAGTTCAGGGACTATTGGATTTATCTTTATTCTTAAGTTCATTTCAATAAAAGTATGTGACACAGATGCATGAATATACAGCCAATCAATGATTCATTAGTAGTCACCAAAGTGTGTGAAGAAAATATGGTAACATTTTCATCAAGTTAAAATGTAGATTCTGAAATGATTTTTGAGAGGACAAAAGTTTTGAAGTATTTGTTAAATTATTAAATTAAATGTCCTCAATTCTGATGTAATGTTCTTAGAGGTACATACATTATTTCAGGCCATTAGGCTGCCTTTTAGTTAAACTAAAACTCTAATTTGCTAATGGTACCCTAATGACCTTTAAGCATTAATGAAAACTGCCTAATTTATGCCTGAGGCTAATTCACTCCTCAGATGAAGTCCTGCCCAGAGTGTAGGCACAAAGAGGGTTAGATCACTGCAGAGGCAATTAAGCATCTTCCTGGTGAGCGCCCCAGGAGGTAAGATACAGAAAAACACACGTGAGAGGGAAGAGACATGGGCCCCAGGCCTACTCTGCCACTAGCCAGCGTGTGACCTCAGCCAATCAGACCTGTTTCCTAATCTTGAAACTGGCAGTGGCTCTCAGCTAAGATAAACATAGATGTAGCATAGATGGCATGCCTGAGTCTTCTGAACCATTTCGAAGATATTATAATGGTAGAAAGCACAAAACTTCTTGGAGGAAATTTTTTACTTGGGGGTTTTGTTTTTTATCTGTTGTGATGGGATTCCAGAACTCGTGGCTTTATACCACATAAAATGTTGAGAACCAATGGAACTAGATAATCCCTAATGCATCTTCCACTCTACAGTTCTGTGATTCTAGTCTATCACTGAATGTTTCTGTGGCAGCAGACAAAGCTGGCCATGAGCCAGAACTGGTTCTACTTATGAAGCCAAAGCCTGCCCCTCAAAATAATGAGCTTCTGAAGAGGCTAAAACTGTTTTTATTCTTATAGTGAGCAGCCTGCTTGTAATAGAAGGATAGCAGACTCCAAGTTAAGAGTGTTCCATTGCCTATAAATCTAATATCCACATCAAATGAATCTGCCATAGATAATTATTGTTGCAAATTAGAAATGATTGTCATAATTTTTCCCTGAGAATTTAATCATAAGTGACAGGAAATTCCTTCAAGGTTACCTGCAGTATTTTAAAGACAACCACTTTCTTATTCTGTGTAAAATGCTAAATGCTTTTTTATAAATTAAATGAGATAAAATGATCATTTTCTACATCTCATTGAGAAAAAGAAAATAAGACAGTATGTTTCAATTAGCATAAACAAGCAATAGATATTTTCTTTTCTACTGCATCTCAGATCTCTGATAGGAAACATTATTTCTCCTGCAAGTTATCAAGGGATGATCAAATGTTCTTTGTAGTCTAACACAAACAAAAGCACAGAAAGCAGAAGGGAGACAAAAACTGCAACCACCATTGTCACAGTGAAACAACATAATATTTTACAAATCTTTCAAACTGTCCAGGATTCAGGAATGACTCTAAACTAGTGAGTTGCTTTGTAGGATAAAATCAGAATCAGAATATTTTCTAACAATTCAAAGGAGAGAAGAACAGAAACCAGATACTCATTATGAAAACTTGCAATGATAGAAATTATTAGAAATATCAAGGGGGAAAACAGTCAGTATTGGAAAGGGCATGAATTGAAAAAATATATATGCCATTGTATATTGCATATTATAACCAATCTGCCTTTATCTCAAAGTCGACTAGGTTGGGTAATAACTTTTATCTAGCTCTAATTTATATAAATAGAGTCATGGAAGGACAACATTCTAGATGTAAACCATTAGTTTATTAGTTAATGCAGCAGTTCTCAACCTGTGGGTCGCGACCCCTTTGGGGGTCGAACGACCCTTTCACAGGGGTCGCCTAAGACCATCGGAAAACACATATATAATTACATATTGTTTTTGTGATTAATCACTATGCTTTAATTATGTTCAATTTGTAGCAATGAAAATACATCCTGCATATCAGATATTTACATTACGATTTAAAACAGTAGCAAAATTACAGTTATGAAGTAGCAACGAAAATAATTTTATGGTTGGGGGTCACCACAACATGAGGAACTGTATTAAAGGGTCGTGGCATTAGGAAGGTTGAGAACCACTGAGTTAATGTTTTCAGGACTGAGAGCTTTGCAATATATACTTTTTGGCAGACAATTCTCCATGGGCCTTTCACACTCCTGTAAGTATCATAAGTGAGGCACTGACTATGAAACTACAGCCGGCTAACTTGTGAATTAGCCATTAGGGTAAATATTTCAGAACCTTCATAGTTTTTGATAATACTTACATTGCAATTACTTTGGAAACATGGTGGTCACTTCTCTGGAGTTTTGGTAAGAATAAAAAAACATCATGTCCAGGTTTTAAATGGATGATTTTTTAAGGATGTGTAAACAATGGTTTTACTGACTCATAGAGAAGACATACAAATGTGTGTATGGAATCTGACTTGACCAACCCCATAATCCCTTACAGGTACCAGTACTTACAGATCCAGAAATTCTGTATTACCTGGGTCCTTAGTGTTGATACAGCTCAAGGTACTAACAAAACTCATATGAGACTGATAGATAGTCCATAATCTTATTTATATTAAAAAATATCATTTTTGACCAGATCAGAAGTTCTTCAGAAAATAAAGGTAAGTGCCATCTCTCTTTCATATGCAAGTCAAATATAATTATTAGGAGATAATTAAGTGTTCTCAGTGGTTAGTGTCACCAGGTCTGATACATTCATGACCACTTTAGGTTATATTTGAGGTTGAATATTCATATCAATTAGTCAAGATGCTCTCTCTTCTGGGTAATGCTGAATAAATGCAAATTTTACTTTAAAGGCTTTCCTTTCCCAGAATCTATACAGACCTCTCTCTTGGTTGCAATTCAACTAATTACGCTTTAATTTTCTGTGTCACAATCCCTTTCTAGCAATTAGTTTTTTTTTGAAGATACAATCTTTCCACATTGACTGAACTTCATTGTTTTCAAATCTTCTGTCACACATTTTCAGATTAGTTTCACGAGCTGTGTTTTCCCTCTCAAATAGTTCTGAGTTGCTTCACCTTACATTCCGAGTGTGTGAAATTAGCTGTAGTCAATGGGGTTTTCATCCTTTGGTTCTCAAAGAGAGGTCCCTGGATCAGCATCATTGGCTTCCATCACCCGGGAACTTAGTAGAACCGCAACTTCTGGGACTTCGATCCAAACCCAGGGAATCCAAAATTCTCAGGACAAGCCCAGGAATCTCTGTTTTAACATGCTCTCGTGGTGATTCTGATACACACAGACAGCCACTACATAAGATACATTCCATTGGATAATTAGTGTGAATTCCAGGTGGTTGTTAAAATTATTGAAAAATATCCAATTTGCTTACTTAAAAATAAGTTAGCCATTGACTAGAGCTTGAACTGTTGTGTGTGTGTGTGTGTGTGTGTGTGTGTGTGTGTGTGTGTGTACAAAAATTGATGTTAATCTTTGTGATTGGGGGAAAGTGGGTGAAGGGTGCAGGGTACCTCTCTACTATTTTTATAACTTGCTGTGCATCTATAGTTATTTCAAAATAAAAAGTTCTATTAAAAACTCGAAAACGTATGATTTTTATAGTGAAGAGAATTTTACTTTTATATGGAAAGGATAAGATGTTTTCATGGCACATAAATAAGGAAACAACCCTTACTAAGCAACCTGTTTCATGTTGAAATCTCTCTCTTACTCTTGTTCTTACCAATGGGAGAGAAAGAGAGAAACACATGAGTTCCAAAGATACAATGTCTATTTGGGAATAGCATAACACAATAAGCAGTTAAGTTAATATCCCTCAAATTAAAAAATTACTCAGAATATGTTCTCAGAATTAACAAAAAGCATTTTGTTGTTCATGGATATCAGAGCTTAATTCATCAAAGTACAAGTATAAGCTTTATAGATCTTCATTGATATAATTATGCTTCAAAGGATAAAAAAATTACCATGTGTTAGAGATAGGTCTTTGTGGTAGTTCAGGTCCCCTGGGAAGCAGATGCCAAGATAGGAATAGACATGCAGGAAATTTATCAGGGATGCTTGTGAAGGTAAAGAGGAGGAAGTATGAGTTGGCAGGAAAGCTGTCAGACCACAGTGTAGGTCTAATACCTGTGAAAGGTGAGGGGGAAGCAAAGAGAATTAGAAAGAAGTCCTAGACTGCAGGGGTCTAAGTAAGTTTTGTCCATTCCAAGGGGAGAAGTCCTTAAGTGAAAAGTTGCCTTATAGATTAGTCCCATGATTGACAGCAATAAGCCAGCATTAGCTGTCCCTCTGTACTTAGTCACTGACTGGGAGCAGCCCAGGGGGAAGTGCAGCCTCAGCTCAGCACTAAGGTGGACGCAGAGGGCTGGGCTGCCAACCAGCTACGCCCCCTGCAGTGGAGATCTAAGTGGTGCATTTTCATGGCTACTGGAGTTTTAAACCAAGTGATTTCAAACATAAACACATAATTACAAAAACAGTATATGCTCTGCTGTCAACGATGTCGCTATCAC
>NW_005879841.1:0-6713 GCF_000147115.1 Myotis lucifugus | reverse complement strand
ACCCTAACAAAATCTTAGTGTCATGCTTTCCTACCATAAACCGTCCCTCTCACCCAAACAGCAAAGGATTTTTAACTAGGGCCACCATTCACTCAGAGACCCATACATCTTACTAAATCTGAAGTGAAGGCAGCATTGGGCCTTTCCTGGTCTTTGCCCATAATAGGAAGACTCTACTCTCTTTTGGTAATCGGCATATGACTCTAATGGCCAAGTCTCTTTATCGATCTGTGAGCCAAGCAAAAGGCTGTATTCTAAACTTCCTCCAAGGAACCCCTTTGGTCCAGACTTCTTATCCCTAAGTAAAACCCTTGGGCTTATTTACCATGTGACATATTTTGGGAGTGAGGAGTGAAACATTTGTTCCAGTTACCTGTTGCTACATAATCAACCACATCAAAATCTAGTGGCATACAATAAATGTATGACGCTCACAGATTGTATGAGTAGGGAATCTAAAAAAGACTCGGAGGGTAAAGTTCTTCTCAGCTCAGTAATGGCTGGGCCTTTAGTTTGGCTGACTCTCATGGCCAGAGGAGTCTGAAATAGCTGGGGCGAGAACAGTGGAACCAGGAGTATCCTCCCTGGTGGCTTTTTCAATCATATGTCTGGAGCCTGGGCTGGAATGATGGAAGGCCAGACCAGCTGGGACTGTCGCCAGCATGGCCAGACATCTCAGGGTAGTTGGCAGTTTTGCATGAAAGCCGAGGGCTTTTTCTCCCTCTGGTTTACCCATATTTTCTCATGATTCTGCCATGAACATGGATTTCTTATTGTTCACAGATGGAGAAAAATAACTTGATCAATAGTTCTCCCCCCTCACCTCTTGTCAAAAAGTGTTTTAATCCCTAGAAAGAGTAAAAGGAGGAAAAGTATGGGCAGTAGGAGTAGGGAGAGCACCATGGGTGAACAGGGGGAGCCCAGACTCTAGAATGGGGGGTCTGCCATCTGGTCAGAAGCACAAAGCTCTCTAGACTCAGGCTGCTGTGTCTTCTCTGATTTTTGACTGCTTGTCCTCTAATCAACCAGGCTGCTTCTGCGATCCACATGCTACCTTGCTATGGCTTTGCTGGGATAACCCCTCAAGATTGCCAAGGCTGCCATGTGCTCAAGAAGCAGATCTAGCCGAACCGGTTTGGCTCAGTGGATAGAGCATCGGCCTGCAGACTGAAGGGTCCCAGGTTCGATTCCGGTCAAGGGCATGTACCTTGGTTGCGGGAACATCTCCAGTAGGGGGCGTGCAGGAGGCAGCTGATCAATCTCTCTCATCGATATTTCTAACTCTTTATCCCTCTCCCTTCTTCTCTATAAAAAATCAATAAAATATTTTTTTAAAAAGAAGAAGAAGATCTACAGATATATCACGCAATAGGCCCACTCCCCTGATCTTCAGCAAAAATAGCTGTACTATCATGACTCCAAAGCCAGCCCTCTGCTAGCTGGCTTCTCCTACACATAAAGGTTATTGTTGGTATGTTGTTTTCTAACCCAATATATGAAATTCAGTTCTACTTTAGTCTAAAGTCTCCAGATCACTCCTCTGATATGGTCGGTTCTCAGCTGATACAAAGATCTGTCCCTCCCAAGATAGCAGGATGTGGGGTCTCTGGCGGCATGGTTTCTCACACTAAAAGTACAAGATATACTGAATTTTGAGTCCTGACATTTGGGTTTAAATGCTGACTCTGTCATTTCCTGGTTCTTGGTCTTGGGGTAAATCGGGAAACTACCTGACTTCCTCCTCTGCAAATGGGGATTGCAACACTGTCTACTTCATAAGTAAATGGGGTGCTGTGAACTCAGTGGCTCAGAGAACAAGAAAACCCTAAAAGTACCCTAGGGACATTTCAAATCCTTCATAAGACCTAAGAACCTTCACTTCAGAAAAACTCAACTCAACATGGCATCGAACTACTAAATCATGGCTACATCCTATAACAAACATAAACATGTTATGTGAACATAACTAAGTATTCACTATAAAAAATATGTTTAAAAAATTATAAAAAGGAAGTTTTTATAATGTTGCCTTGGAAAACTGGTTACAAGTCATTTACCATGGACAATGACTACTTAATGATTCTCATGCATATTTAGGAATTCTTGTGAAGTAAAGAAAAAAATATAGCCTACAAATTGTTCTCTAATGAATTTTTTATGACTCCTAAATTTAATAATGAATACAGTTGGCATGTTACATTTGCTAGACAATTTTGATTTTGTAGTTGTCTCTTTCTATTTGGGAGCCAACACAAGTTTTTCCAATCTCAAACATCTCTGTCAGCCTCAGAAAAGCTTTAAGGCCCCAGACACTGTGCCTGGAATACCCAAGAGATAAATAACTAGGTGCCCCAAGAGTGTCCCCAGAGGTGTGGTAGAGCTGTGGTCCACCAGGGATGCTTTGTAAAATGCAGGGCCTCAGGCCTCATCCTACTCGAGGGAATTGGAATTTCTGGAATCCACATTTTTAATAAGTTCTCCAGGGCATTTGCATCCCAACATTTAGTACCAGTGATCCTGGCCCAGGCACAGGAAGGTAAGAATGGCCGGAAGAAGCAGATGGGAAGCTTGGTTGCCAACCTCGCCCCACTTAACAAGCCCTCTGCAGGCACCCAGCAGGACAGAGCAACCTGCAAGTTCAGGGAAAACAGGCAGCAGCCCGCGCTCCTCGCTGGAAGCTGAATTCCATTTTTGTAGAAATGGCATAAGCGATCTGTATGCTGCATCCAGCCCCCAGATGTTGAGTCAAGCTCCCTTTTCCAACTGGGAATGAATAATTTATATCCCATTGTGCTAAACCCAAAATAATAAGCCTGTCTGTTGAAGCAGTGCCGAGTCCACAGTTTGAGGACATACTCATAAATCCTTAAGCACTTTTCTAACTAGTTGAAAAAAATTTATGAAGTGGCTTTGAAAAAAAACAACAACATGAAAAACATTGAACTGGAGTTCTGCAAAACTGCCATCCGGAGCGCGCCTGCCACGAAAAGGGCCAGGGCTTGTTAAAATACAGACTCCTGGGCCCCGCCTCCAATCTTTCACACCCAATTGTTAGCAGGTGGAGCCCAGACAACTGCATTTTTAATAAGGACCCCGGGTAACTTTTCTGCTTCTATATTGACTGGCAGCTCCACCTTCAGGTCCCAGATTGGAGCTGTGTCTGGGGCTGGTCCCCACCCTGAGTTAGCTCTGTCTTCTGGGTAGAGCAGTGACTTCCAACAAGAGGTCAAACTTATTCCTGGGGTGGCAACTTCTCTCTTCCCAGAAAACTCTAAAGCAGGGGTCCTCAGACTACGGCCCGTGGGCCATATGCAAATACAAATATTGTATTTGTTCCCGTTTTTGTTTTTTTACTTCAAAATAAGATATGTGCAGTGTGCATAGGAATTTGTTCATAGTTTCTTTTTTAAACTATAGTCTGGCCCTCCAACGGTCTGAGGGACAGTGAACTGGCCCCCTGTTTAAAAAGTTTGAGGACCCCTGCTCTAAAGATATGAAAACTGCCAACTAATCCCCCAGAAACAACCAGACAAAAAAATGCCCAAGGACCCTCTGGAGATCCATCTCTGTTCCCAGGAGCCATTTTCCAGGTCTTTCCCGAGACAGCGCAGCCTCATGGACTGTCTGATGTGTTCAGATACTGCCCGGAAGGTGGGGAGGCCCTGAATGGGGGAGGGAAAGCACGGTCCCCCAGCCCTCTCATATCAAACCCATTTCTTTGTCTTAGCAGAGATTTGGGGCCCGACCGTGTCAACTTCACCTCATTTGTCTGGGTCGCCTCCCAACAAAATGAAGCAATTTTCACCTCCTCAGTCAGGATAGTGACTCCAGAAGTGTGACCGGGCACAAAACCACCTCGAGGACTCATGTCCTCCCAAGAGGAAGCTTAATGGACCCAGAGAAGTGGTTTATTTTGAAAAAGCAGTTGCCACATTTACAGGTTGGGCACCATGGGAGCAAAAAGCAATTGGTTTTTGCAGAAAGAGGGTTTCACCACACATTCTAGAAGACATTCCTTGGGCCACTTTGCATCCCCTGTACTCTTAAGCGTCACATCTTTTGGCCCAGGAATGTAGGTGGGGGTGGGGAAGATGTAGAGAGAGGAAATAGACGAGCCAGCCTGACACACTGCATCATTAGCAACAAGAAAGAAGTCTCCGTCACCCTGAGCCATTGGCTGGGGCTGAATCCTGATTCAAAGAGAGATGATGCATTTCTTTCCAAAAGCTCCTCCTAAAGAGGAAGGAAGTCAAAGAGCTCCTTGAAATGGGGCCACTTCTCCACAAGGCCATTCGCAACAGAAAACTGACCACTCCACTCCGCAGCCAGGAAAGCTGCAAGTGACCTGTCTTTTGATGGAGACAGGAATGCAGAGAAATATTTCTCTATTATTTTTTTAAAATAGCACAAGCATGGTGGTAAGGAGCACGTGGCCTCTGGCTCAGAGCTGAGGAGTGGTGGGGTCCCTGGGGCAAGATCCTGCCTGATAAGGGAGGTGGCTCCCCCAGGCTCCAGGTAGCCAGTGACATACAGGAACACGGCCTGGGCTTTGCTGCATCTTCTCAATTTGCAAAAGATGCTAAATATCCAGACTTTCAAGTGACTTCCCCCAAGACAATAATTGGCTTTATTTTACTTTTTAAACACTGTAAATAAAATAAGTGTATTGGCTGCAACCCCTGCCCTTTTAAAGACTAGGGGCTGGAATAGGAGACCCCCATGTTCTCTGTAGACCTCAGAGGCTGGAGGAACAAAGGGAATGTCTCTCTCCAGCTCCCTCAAGATGCACCCTGTCCTGTCTGAGGTACAAAGGCCGGTATTGAGTTTGAACCATCTGATGACACAGGGATTAGTGGTCGAGCAAAATGCCCAGCCTCCTGCAGAGCCCGGAAGTGGGACTTCCTGGGCCCCTTTCCCCTCCAGCCAGTGAGCTGTAATTACCCAGAACAATGCTCAAGGTGTCTGTGCTCCTTCTTCCTGGTCTTAGTGGAACCCTAATCTCTCTTTAAGACCCAGCTCAAATGTCACCTCCTCTGGGATTCAATGCTTTCCATTGAATCTAATACCCCACCCTCCCTCCTTCATGTCCCACAAGAGTCCAGATAAATCCACCAACTAGAGAGCAAGGTGGCACATGCTACCACGTCCTGGGACCCCCATGAGGGCAGGTTAGAGGTCAGCATGGAGATCACCGTTGCTAAGCAATGACCATGGTCCTGTAATCACACATTATGATAGCCATTGTCTTACTTTTTTCTCATGTGTGCTGAGGTAGGAGGCATTTCACAGAGAACAGAGTGAGGCTCAGGGAGCTGAAGTCATCTGTCCAAGGTCATACAGCAGAACTTGACTCCAGGTCTGGCTCACCCAGGGCCTGTGTTTTCCACACCCCAGGGCCCAGCCCAGTGCCATAAGTATTTGGAATTCAAGAAACAACGCTAAAAAGTTCTATTCTGTAAGACTTGTTTAGAAAGTAAAATATAAAGTTCTGCCAAGGTTGAAGGCACCCTGGGATGGAACTCAAGATAAACAAACAAACATAGTGACATGAAACAAACAACCACGACATTTTGTTCATGAGGAAAAAGCAGGTCCAGAAGAGTGGACGCAGTCACAGCCTTCTGTGTAAGGGTCTGTAGGATGAAGCTTCAGTTCCCCCCAAAGGCAGACCCTAGGACAAGGGTTTGGGAGCAAATAGTTTATCCAGAAGGAAATTCCAGGAATCCCAGTAAGGAAAGTGGGAAGTGAGCCAGAGAAGGGACTAAAGCTGATGAAGGCTATGTTCTGAGCATGTGTCCACTCTGGACACCTGAGTCAGGTCCCTCTGAGGATTCAAGGGAGACTTTGTGAACACATGTCAGAGGCCAGGAGAAAGCGTTGAGCTTCTTCTCAGAGAATAAGAGAGAGGGGCAAGAAGGAGGAAAAGCGGGAAGGGGAGGGGATGGAGAGAAGAGGAGGGGGGGAGAGTACACACTAGGAACCATTCCAAACCAAACATTAATTTTAGGGAACCCATGACTCAAGCTGCCCGAGGCAACACTGGCTTCTGAAAGAGAAGCCCCCGCAGCCGCACAAAGGGTGTATATCTCATTTAAGGGAAGCTCAGTGTCTATTTTTAATACCTTGCGTGAGTAGCTGCACAATCTTCCATCAGCAGCAGCTCTGAGGTTTCTGGCACTGAGACGCCAGTGGCCGACCATGGGGAAGGGTTCAAGTTTCCACAACAAGTTGGTGCCAAAATCAAGGTCAAGGGGCACGAGAAACCAGCACCACTGACAGGAGCTAAACTCCATCCAAGCAGCTTAGACACTAATACCCTCCTTGCCTCTGCTGAGTGTGCAAAGGAAGAAGCAACCACATCCAGCCAGTGTCATGCTGGAGAGAACTTGGCCTACATTGTGTCTGTGCTTGTTTATGTTTAAAGAATGTCCGTAACCATGCAGCATGAGAGTCATTGCTCATCTTTCACCTGCATTTTCTCTTCTCTCCAATGTGGCTAAACAGAACTCTTTACAGATTGGCTATTCCCTTTCTTACTTTATAATCTCAGTTCATATGTGAAAATGGGAACTCCCTGTACCTGCTTGGTTACTTTGGTCCACCTTCTGGGGCATCCCAGGCACTATGGTTAAGGTGTCATGGGCAGGAATAATACTAGAGAGTAAGAAGTAGCTAGCGGATAGGGGATGGTGGGGGGACTTTGGCACTCCCAT
>NW_005879840.1:0-6714 GCF_000147115.1 Myotis lucifugus | reverse complement strand
AAGCATTGAAATTTGGAGGTGCCACCAAGTAATTAGTGCTACTTTGAGTTTGATTGTATTGAATAAGTGGCTAGCTAGACTCTTGGCATAGGTATGGATGAGTAAGGGAAGCTAGGGCAAGATCAGTGGTCCAGAAAAGTTTCCAGATAGAAAACCCATTGGCTCAAAGATGGTATTTAGATATGCTTCTCCAAATAAAATAGCATTAGTAGAATCATAGTATGTATTGGTTAACTGTCCTCTCTGGTAGAAGATAACATAAACAATTATCTATAACAATAAAAGCGTAATATGCTAATTAGACTGGACGTCCTTCTAGACGACCTTCCGGAAGCGGGGCTGTGAGGGAAGCCCGGGTCCCTGGTGCCGGAGGGAAGCCAGTGCTGGCAGCTGGCGGAAGGAAGGCCTACTCTTGCATCGGGCCTCTAGTATACCATAAGAAATGAGATTTAAAGGAATGTAATACCTAGCTTCAAATTAAATATAATTTCTCACAAGCGTCAACTGAAAATGGTTGTTACTTTATCTGATACCAGTTCTCCTCATAATAAGGGATTGCTTTCTCTGAAAACAGGCTCAACTAGTGCCTATTCTTTGGGTCCATTACATCTGCCTGATCTGCGTGCTCAGGAATTAGACACCCGGAGCCTTTAATTGCTTGCTTATTTTAATTACTCTGTCAAGGCCCCTTTGTTTGTGTCCATCTACTTCCAGCAACCTGAAATCTTTCAGGCTTTCTAGATCCTGAGGAAGCTAAGGTGCTGCTAAGGGGTGGTTCCTCAGATGGATGAGCACCCCTTTTCTAAGGCCCCCACCCAACATCAACTATGGAGGCCATAGGGTCTCTGGTAGATCTCCCGCCCATTCTGAGCAACTCCTTTCCATCAGTGATACCCAGGTGATCAATGAAATGGAATCCCCCCTTCTAGGGGACAGGGACCTGGTTCCAGCATCTTTTTTTTTTTTATATTTTATTGATTTTTTTACAGAGAGGAAGGGAGAGAGATAGAGAGTTAGAAACATCGATGAGAGAGAAACATTGATCAGCTGCCTCCTGCACATCTCCCACTGGGGATGTGCCCACAACCCAGGTACATGCCCTTGACCGGAATCGAACCTGAGACCTTTCTGTCCGCAGGCTGACGCTCTATCCACTGAGCCAAACTGGTTTCGGCTAGCATCTTTAAGTTTGGAGAGTCAACCCACACCCCTGTACCCCTCTCTTAGGATGACCTAGAAGTCTGAGTTGCTATGAATGGAAGACATTGTTCAACATACAACGAAGCAATAGCTTCTTTATGTTTCCATTTGGTCAACAAATACAATTGAACACCTGCTGTATATCAGTATTCAAAATCTATTCCTGGCCCTTAAGGGCTTAGTTTACTTCTGATTGTGTATAATGATTGTCTCAACTTAAACTTGAAGCCTGACAAAAATCTTATTGATGCTCGATCTGGGGACCTCAGCTCTGGCCCCTCCCTGTTCCCTGTCATGGCTAGACCTAGCTGAGCATTTGGTGATAAATCTCACCTGCCCGTCCCTTTATTGTACCCTCCTTCGTACCTCCATTGTGACTTGAGCTAATCTATGTGATGGAAGGTTTTGCACAGTAACATCCAATCTGGGCAGCTGCTGAAACTCTGATTGCCCTTCCCAAGTTCTTTAGTATCGGGAGATGCTGTTCTGCTGCCCCAGGGTCTGTCATTGAACTGGGGACAGAGTGGTTTCCTTTTCAAGAGATAATTAATATTTTTCACTTAATGCCATCCACATATTGGGATCCTGGGGTACCCCTGTGCCTAATGGCAAATGGTGTATAACAGTTATGTAGAGGTAGGATTATGGTATAATGTCCCCATAATTATCATGTCTTATTTCAATCAGCAAAGAGTCCTGGTCACCACAAGTCTGTGCTTTCCCAGATGTTGTATAGCTTTGATCTCATCCTCCCCTTTTTTCTGTGTGTACACAGGATGGCTAGAGATTTTTTTTTAGCTTTTTTAAAACATCTGTTCTTTTAAAATTGGCATTTAAAAAAGACTCCTCTGTTTTGTTTGTTTAAAAATTTTAGAATTAATCTTTTCACATTACAAAACCATTGTATATATAATAGAATAACAGACTTTCAGAACTCAGAGATATTAGATATCATTAGTCCAGTCATCTCATGGCTAAATAATATTGTGAGATTTCTCTCCCTGGAGATATTTTAAAATGTCTTTTACAATCACAGGAAGTCAGGGCTGAAAGAGAATTGAGAACTATGTGAGACTATCAATCTCATTTTACAGATGAGAGATCCAAGACCCTGAGGAGGCAAGTGACTGGATCACACAGATAGTGGTGTGATAAGATCCCGGGTGTCCAGATTCCCCCAAGCTGGGGGGTCTTTGCTTGTCTAAACAGGCTGCTTCTCACTGTCAATTTTGCTTCATAATTGTTACCCAAAGACAGCCAGGAACTTCTCTTAGAATCCGTGAATGTGCTTGTCATGCAACATTAATCCATGCCAGCATTTAAGGTAACATAGAAATATCCCAAATGTACCTTGGGCAAGTGCCATGAATCCCAATGGGGGTGGGCTGGGAGAAGTAGTTATGTTAATAAAACCTTTCCACATCAAAAGTGTGAGTCAGATTCAATATACGAATCCCACCAAGAAGTTAAACACAGAGGGAGTTTAATTTTAGTTCAAACAGATCGGCCGTTCACATCTCCCTTCAGAAATAAAGGAGGTGGAAGTTGTTACGTCTTTCAAATTAGATTGACTGCTAAAAATGGGAAAATAGGCCCTGGCCGGGTAGCTCAGTTGATGAGAGAGAGCATCACCCTGATATGGCAAGGTTGCAGGTTTGATCCCAGATCAGGGCACATACAAGAGTCAACTAATGGATGCATAAATACTAGTAAGTGGGACAACAGAAATTGATGTTTCCCCCCCACCCCCTCTCAAATCAATAAAAAGAATAAAAATGGGAAAACATCTGAAGGAGGGTCATTTTCCTTGTGGACTGCTGTCCTGTGTACCATCTATTTCTGGCGAAGCTTGGACTTTCAGTCCAATAGAGGAGGAAGTGAAGAGTGTGCCTTTTCTCCCCTTTGTCTTGGCTGCATTCAGTAAATTCCATGCAGGCCCCTTAACCCTGAGGGTGCCCCTGCCTCAGGCTCTTTCCTGAGCCCTGTTGCTCTGGGCTGGTCCACAGCTAGGCAAGGGCGGCTATGGTTGTGGAGCTAGTCGGAGCTTCTGTGATGGTGTACAAATCTTTTCTTAAGGAGAAGAGAAAGCAAAGGAGCCAGCCGTGCTCCTGCTCCTTGGAGCTCCCCTTCTTCTGATCATGTTTGTCTAGGAAGGCCTAATGCAAGAAAAGAGGCTCCAAGATGTGCCTTGTGGATTTCAGAAATTATTTTTCCCACCACACTCTCAACTTGCTCCTGTCCCCAGTGTATTTTCCCGCCCCTCCCTCTGCTCCTTAAGTTCCCAAGCAAAGGATTTTTTGTGGGTGCATGAGGAAGATGGAGAAAGTGCTGTTTCACCCTGAGTTTGTGTATGATGACTGGAAGGACACAGGACCCTGACAGAGCCTTATGGGAGAGAGCACCTGCCCTTCCCAAGAAGCTCCAGTAATGGGGAGATGCTAATCACCTCTCTGGTGGCCTTCAGTGCAAAGCAGTGCCTGAGCTGGGGCCTCTTTGCTGCCTCCTGGATGCCAGCGCCACTCCTAGAGGACCATGGCAGTGGGATGAAGCTGGATCTGAGCTAAGATGGTGGTTCTGCCCCCTTTGGAAAGACCCTTGCCCATAAGAAGCATTCATGTGTTGATTTGCAAAGCACTCCCGAGCTCCTCTCTGGGGATTTTTGTCTGAAGGGGATCTCCATTCCTGGAATTCACTGAAAGCTCTCCCTGACATGCCCTCTGCAACTCATCACGCTAATGGGAAGGGAGGGCTGGAGGCCCCACTGTGTCGGGATAGCTGTATTGATTGCAGTGTCTGGAGGAAGGTTATGGCAATGGATGGGGATTCACTGATAGTGGAGGAATAAAGCTCTGGCCATGGAGTCTGTCTTTTTAACTGGGCTGCTAGCCAGGGCTTCCTTGCCAGTTCCCTACTCCCCCCCAGTCCATCACGCACACCCAACTAGATCTGGCTTCCCTGAACACCACTTAGTCAAACTTCACAATTGCTTAGAAACCCTTAATGGATCCTTTTGGCCTGCACTCAAGGCCCTGCAGGATCAGGTTCACATCCACAAACAGTTGCTTTTACAACCGTCACTGATCATACCCTCTGCAGCAGAGCCCGCAGTCTGGTCAGATGAAGTCTGCTCACAGTCCCCCGAGGATTCCAGGCTTATCTGAACCTCCATGCCTCTTCCCAGGTTGTTCCTATGTTCTGCTGTGCCACCTGCTCAAATCCAGTCCCTCTTTCAGTACCTGGCTCTGCCTTCTCTTCTCATCTGGCTATGCAGTAGCCCATTTATCTCATGTCTGCCAAGCCCCTGGAGATGGGAATTCCTGTAGCCTCCAGTGCAAGGCAGAATGTGAGATGCACACACTGCTTCTTGGGTGAATGGGCAGTGATGGGCACTTGAAATAATGAGCCCTCTCTGGACAACTTAGTATTATGTCTTTCTTGGCCTGGTGTTCATACACCCATTTTATAGTGTAGTCTGGAGATGTTTAAGGGGATGGGGGAGGATGAAGGCAGATGCTTCAGAAAGATTTCCAACAAGGCAGTGGTCAAGAGCAGGATTGAAATGGAACAGATGCTAGAGGCAAAAACAAAACAAATAAACAAACAAGGAAAACAAGACATTGGATATAACACCTTGGAGATGGAAGGTGAGTGTATGGGTTAAGTATCCTCTGAAAATTCATGTCTATCTGAAACCTCAGACTGTGACCTTATTTTGAAATAGTGTCTTTGTAGATATAATTAGTTAAGGATGGGCTCTAAATTCAATGAGTGGTGTCCTTATGAGAAGAGCAGAGGACACTTAAGGATGTCATGAGGAGCCCAGGAATGCCAAGGATTTCCAGGAGCCACCAGAAGCTGGGATGAGGCAAGGAAACGCTCTTCCCTAGAGCCGTAGGTCTGACACCTTGATTTGGGACTTCTAGTCTGAACTGTGAGAGAATGAATTTCTATTGTTTTAAGCCATCCACTTGTTGTGGATGAATGAATACAGTGTATTTAGGATATATATATATATATATATATATATATATATATATATATATATATCAGAAATTTAGGGGATCTAATGTGTGGATGACTATATCTCTCTATGTTTTTAGTACTGCAACCCCACTGTGGTTCTAATTGTGATAAGAAGTTTGCACTTGTCATTTGTGATGCAGTTTTGCAAAGAACTACCAAGGGCAAATTGACTCTTGGAAGCTCCTGGTCATCTGGATGGAGGTGGCTGGCCCATGAAGCATGTGGGGCATGATGGGAAATTGTGGGTAGCGTCATCCTACAAGGCTCAGGAAAGATAAATCACACCAGGCAGGATCTCCAGGTTGTTCCCATTTTTATGCAGAAGAAATATGACTAAAGTGGTCATCAGAAATAGAGGATGGTGTGCTTGGGAAGAGGGCAGGGAGAGGGGGATGGGGAACATGTTATGGTGAACTTGGGGCATTGGTTTGCTTTGATACAAGTGAAGAAGGAGAAGGGAGATGGTGCTGAACTACCCCCACTGTCTTTTACAGTGACTGCTGTGTAAGAACTGCCTTCTTTTTCTGGGCCACTGGGCAGTTCTGGCTGTTTTTCTCCGAAGCAGTGAGAATACCACAAAGCAGAGGGTAGACAAGAGGCAGCTCTGCCCTTGGAGGACGTTCTTCCTCCTTCTCAGTGCTGAGATGGAGAGGTGCAAAGGGGTGCACACTGCAGGCCTCCCCCAGTCACACCCATGGTCACTGGTCACTGTTCTGTTTGAGCAAGTCTGTCTCGTTTCTGAGCTTTGATCTTCTCCCTTTTTTTTTTTTTTTGGTAATCCTCAATGAGGATATTTTTTCATTGCTTTTCAGAGAGAGTTGGAAGGGAGGGAGGAGAGAGAAGGAGAGATAGTGATTGATTGATAAGAGACACATTGACTAGTTGCCTCCTGCATGTGTCCCAACCGGGGTCAGAGAGTGAACCCCAACCCAGGTACATGTCCTTGACTGGGGATCGAACCCTCAACCCTTCGGTGCGTGGGCTGATGCTCTAACCACTGACCCACACCGGCCAGGATAGGTCTCTCTTTTACAAAAGGCATCTGAGGTTTATGTGAACACTGAGGAAGAACATTTTGTGAATCTTAGAATGCTATATACTATTACATTTTAGAGTCTTTCCCAGGAGATAGGTGGAGTCTTCATTCTTTGGGGTGGCTCACAGACTGTGGGAAAAGTAATGCAGGTTTCGGTTTGGGAAGATGAAAACGTTCTGAGGATGGAAGGATCACAACTATGTGAATGTACTTAATGACTCCGAAGTGTTCACTTAAAACGGGTTAAAATGCTAAATTCTATGTTGTGTGTATTTTATCACCAAAAGAATCATAAGCACCTCCCCACAACAAACAAAGTAGCAGATACTGGACAAAGCTGGACTTCAAGTAAATTTGACCCTTGGGTGTTGCAGGGTGATTATTGTACTTGTGGTGAATGCTCATATTTATAATTATTGTGAGGAATTAGACCCATTTACTAGGACTCAACAAAC
>NW_005879839.1:0-6717 GCF_000147115.1 Myotis lucifugus | reverse complement strand
GGGTGGGTAAACAGACCATCACAAAGTGCGGGAAATGCTGTGACCCGGGGGCACCTGGGTGTGGGAGTTGGGGGGTCTAACCCAGTCTTGAGGGGAGTCCGGGAAGGCTGCCTGGAAAAGGGGATGGCTGAGCAGACGACACAGCACAGGAGTTCTAATCACTGGCACTGCAGGCCTGGGGAGCGATCAGAGGGATGTGGACTCTGGATTGTAAAACTGCAGAACCACAGAGTCTAACTTCGAAGGATTCAGAGTCATAGGGTCCATGTCTCTACTTTCCTTACATTATTTTTTCCAGACTCTCTTTTCTCCAGCACTGGAGATCTATCTTGTTAGGGAAGCCCTGGCAACTTTATCAAGTAATTTATGTTTATTGTACAAAGTGGAAAAATAAGAGATATAAAGAAGTAGGTGGGTGGATGGAGGGAGTCTCAACCTCTGTTCATATTTAAGCATATGCCCTTTTCTTTCACTTTTTTTTGGGGGGGGGTTGTTTTTAGTTTTATTTTTGAAATTTAGATATGCCCTGGCTGGGTTGGCTCAGTAGATAAAGCGGCCTGCAGACTGAGGGGTACTGGGTTCTATCTGTCAAGGGCACAGGCCCAGGTTGCACAGGCCCAGGAGGCGGCTGATCAATGATTCTCTCATCATCGATGTTTCTATCTCTCCCTCTCTCTTCCTCGCTGAAATCAATAAAAATATATTTAAAAAATAAAATAAAATTGAGATATAATTTACATACCATCATAGTCACAATTTTAGTGCAAAATACCATAATAGTCCCAGTTTGAGCTTGTTCACAGGTTGTACAGCCATCACACTGTCTAATCCAGAGCATTTTCATCAGCCCGGAGAGGAGCTCCTCTCCTTCAGCAATCCCTTCTCATTCCCCCCGCGCCAGCCCCTGGCAAGCACCAATCTACCTTTTGTCTCTGTGTGCTTTCCTATTCTGGACATTTCAGATAAATGGAATCAAACAGTGTATGGTCTTTCGTGACGAGCTTCTTTCACTTAAAATTTTCAAGGTTCACCCATGTTGTTGCACGAATCAGCACTTCATATCTTTTTGTGGCTGAATATGATCGTATGTATATACCACATTTAAAAATACATTCATCAACTGATTGATATTTGTTTTATCTTTTATGACTATTATGGATAATGCTGCTAAGAACATTTATGTACACATTTTTGTGTGGACATCTGTTTTCAGTTCTCTTGGGTGTATACCAGGAATGGAATTGCTGGGTCATAGGTTAACTCTATGCCTAACTTTTAGAGGAAGTGCCAAACTGTTTTCCAAAGTGACTCCACCACATTACATTACCACCAGCAATATATGAGGGTTCCAGTTTCTCCACATCCTTGACAACACTTGATATTATCCTTTTAAAATATATATATATATTTTTTATTGACTACAGAGAGGAAGGGAGAAGGGAGAGAGAGAAACATCAATGATGAGCGAGAATCATTCATTGGCTGCCTCCTGCATGCCCCCCACTGGGGATCCAGTGCACAACCCAGGCATGCGCCCTTGACTGGAATCGAACCCAGGACCCTTCAGTCCATAAGCCAACGCTCTATCCACTGAGCCAAATCAGCTAGGGCTATCCTTCTTTTAATTATAGCTATTCTAGTGGGTATGAAGTATCTCACTGTGGCTTTGATTTGCATTTCCTCAATGACTAATGATGTTGAACAACATTTCAGGTGCTTATTGGCCACATGTATATCTTCTTTGGAGAGATGTCTATTCAAATCCATTGTCCATTTCTAATTGGGTTATTTGCTTGTTTATTATTGAATTGAAATAAGGTCTTTATATATCCTGGATACTAGACTCTGATCAGATACATGATTTGAAAACATTTTCTCCATTCTGTGGGTAGTCTTTTCACTTTCTTGACAGTGACCTTTGGAGCTCAAAAGTGTTTAATTTTGATGAAGTCCATTTTATATATTTTTTCTTTAACTGCCTGTGATTTTGGTGTCAGATCTAAGAAAGCATTGCCTAATTCAAGGTCATGTTTTCTTCTAAGAGTTTTATAGTTGTAGCTCTTACATTGGGTCTTTGATCCATTTTTAATTCCTTTTTGTACACAATGTGAGCTAGTGAGTCTAACTTTATTCTTTTGCCTGTGGATATCCAGTTGTTCCAGCATCACTTATTGAAGAGACTGTTTTTTCCCCGTTGACTTGTCTTGGCTCCCTTGTCAAAAATCAATCGACTATAAATACATGGTTTATTTCTGGTCTCTCAATTCTGTTCCATTGATCTATGTCTATCTTTATGGAAGTATCAGAAAGTCTTGATTACTATAGCCTTGTAGTAAACTGTGAATTTAGGAGTGAGAATCCTACAACTTTGTTCTATTTTTCTTTTTCAAAATTTTCTTTTCTTTTCTTTTGTCTATTCTGGGTCATTTGTATTTCCATAAGAATTTGATGATCAGCCTGTCACTTTCTGCAGAAAAGACAGTGGGGATTTTGATAGGGATTGCATTAACTCTAGATCAATTTGAGGAGTGTTGCCATCTTATCTTTTTTTTTGGTATTTATTGAGTACAAATTGAGCTCATGACAAATGTATTATTTTGAATCCTGATTTATTATGCTTCATATTCTATCATAGGCATTTCCCTGTGTTATGGAAGATGCAAGCACAATTTCAGTGCAATGGAACATTCCATTGTCTGGCTGTACCACACGGGATTATAAACTCAGTTGTTGGGTAATCTATCATGGAAGGTACTTTGTTCTGGGTCCCTCGTGGTGCAGGTCTCTTCCTAAAGGCACAAGTGAACACTGGGAGGACTGGTGGTTCACTGAACAGCAGCAGAATATTAGTGTAAAGTTGATCAACAGGTGGGCAATGGGGCTATCTAGAGAAGCCAACATCCTGGTTCAGGGAGAGGTGACCTGCCTCCAAGAAAAACGAATACAGTGGACATGCACCAGCCCTTAATGCTCTGCCTAGAAATGAGATGTGACACTTCTACTCCTGTTTCATTAGCTAGAGCAAGCCACATGGGCATGCCTGACTTCATAGGACTGGAGAAATTTGCCTGGATTTGGAGGGGGTTGGAGTATTGGTAAATATAGTAATATCTACTATACCCTTGCTACCTGTACCTCATGCTTATATATTCTATTCCATTAAACCAACAGTAGCAAAGTGCTGGTGGCAGATCTTTAAGTTGACTTCATTATCATCTAATGGGTTGTGATCCTTGGTTTGAAAAACATCGCTCTATCGACTTTCTTCTGCCCGTGTCTCATGGACCATATGGCACACCCTGGGCAGAGCTGATTGGCCCGGGCATGGGACACCTGACCAAAGTTGGCCAATGAAATTTCTCTCCTGGGAATGGGAATTGGGCCATTCAGCAGTTAACAGTGGGAAGTGAGTGAGAGGCAGAGTAGGAAGAGGGTCAGAGTGAGAGCCAGACGCAAGCCAAAAATGATGGAAAAGCAGAAAAGCCCCGAGTAAGCAGAGAGAGTTGGTCCACAGAGACAATGGAGCAGCCGCACAGAGAGCAGTGCAGCCGGGAGAACATGCAGCCCCAGAGGGAGAGGTGGAGAGAGAGAGCAACCGTCTGAGAGGCTGATGGCTTCCCTGATCCCGGCTCCAGCACCAGTGCATCCTGCCTGCGCATTCTTCCCGTGAGATTTTTTGTCTCCTTATCATACCCCCTCCTCCTTTTCCAGAGCGACCCTCAGTGGATTTCTGTTTCTTGTCTCCAGGAGCCTTAGTCAGCTAGAGCACCCCTGGTGTGTTCTGTATGGGACCTGGCTTGGACTCTGAGAACCAGGCTTGTGGGGCATAGATGGGACTGGGGGGTGGGGGCCGGGGGGCAGGTATACCAGCCCCAGCCATCCCACAGTCTGGAAGTTTGGCTTGGACCACAGTCTTGAGCGTTTGTGTTTGCTCTTCAAAGTGGACGGGCAGAAGCCTTCTGTGTGGTGCTGCACACGTGGGGGTCCCGGGACCTGGAAGCACCCCTCAGGGGTCCGTTTGCTGACAGCATTGGGGTCAGGAAGCTGGTGGAGCTGCTTCAGGGAGGGTTTGGTTGTGTGACAGGGTGGAAACGTAGCCGCAGTTCGCCTGTCTGACCCTGGGTTTTTTCATCTCGGAAATGGGATTGTGGAGGGCTCAGCAGTGTTTCTGGAAGAATACTTCGAGACGTGACTAGCCCTTAACATGCTCTCAGGTCACGGGCAGCTGCTGCTGTTGTTGGAGGAAACCATCAGCAGCCCAGCTCCCGGAGGAGGTGGCCTCAGGGGCTGACTGAGTCAGTGACAGAGCATTCCCCACCCCTGGCCATGCTTCCTGCCTCTGGTCACCCTCCTTCTCCCCCTCACCTTGACTGGCCCTTTCATTTCTCCCCTCCCCTCTCCTGCCCTCATTTCCCCTCTTTTCTGCTTCTGATCTGGATAAAAGCACCTGCTGTAGAAAGCAGCAGTGCTGATAGAAAGCACCCGCTTCTAGAGGCAGACAGGCAGAACTGGGTCTGGATCCTGACACAGCCCCTGGCTTGCTGTGCGTTCCTGGGCCAGTTATGACATCTCTCTGCACCCCTCGTTTATTATCTATAAAACAGAGGTTATAATGCTCATTTTACAGCGCTATTAGGAGGAACAATTAACTAGGCACTTAGCAAATGCGAGTTCCTTCCTAACTCCCTTCCTCCCTTTTTTATTATCTCAGCCTGGCCCTCAGCCCCCTTCTGTGCCCAGGATGTCACTGTCCCTCTAAGGGATCTGCAGTCCCCTCTACAGGTCCAGCCCAACTTGGGAGCTGCTAGTTCAAACCATGTGATCTGAATTTCTTTCTTTTCTTTTTATTTTTTTATTTTATCACTTTAGCAGTTATTACACTCCAGCTGACTGTGGCATCTTCACACTCCAAATACTGATAAATATTTATGAGGAGGAGAAAAGCTCAGAACTCCTAGGGGAGGTGGGGGAGGAGTGTGCCAGGCCCTCCCTTCAAGCCAAGCTCAGACTCAGCTGTGGTCCCTTGAGCCCCAGAATAAGGGGTAGGTGTGGGGGGACGGGGCTATGGAGGCAACACAGAGCCCCTTCCACTCCCCTTTTTGGGGGAATGACTGTTGCTGTGACACGGTGGCCTCACCCTGCCTGGCCCTGGATGCCTGCTGGGCCTCCTGCTCCTGGGGAAGGATTTGGGCTGTGCGATCCCTCTTGGCTGCGTGTGGGCCTCCTCCACGGCCCTGAGTCTGCTCCGTCTCTCTCTGCTTCTGACTGTTTCTTTCTCCCTCTTTCTGTTTTTTGTTTGCTTTTTCATTTCTAATTCTATCCTTTAAAAAAATCCTCATCCAAGAATAATTTTCCATTGACTTTTATAAATAGTGGAAGGGAGAGGGGGAGAGAGAGAGAAACATTGATGTGAGAGAGACACATCGATTGCTTGCCTCCTGCATGTGCCAGGGCCAGGGATCGAGGTTGCAACTGAGGTCTGTGCCCTTGACTGGAATCGAACCTGGGACCCTTCAGTCAATAGGCTGATGCTCTATCTACTGAGCCAAATCGGCGAGGGCTCTAATTCCATCTTTTATTTTCACACCTGCCGGGCCATGTCTCTCTCCTGCTCTCTCCCTCCTCCAACATGTTCTCTTATCCCCTGGGTCTCTGTCTCTCTCTTTCACTTTTCTTCTCTCCCTCCCGACATTACTCTGAGCATTCCTGGGGCTCAATGATGGGGGAGATGTGAGGGGGTCTCAGGCTCCCACACCCAGCTGCGGGGCAGAGGGCAGGGGAGCTGCTGCAGACTGCAGTGTGCTTCGGAAGGCAGAGTGAGCACTTGGCGGAGTCCGGGACCAGGCCTCTGCCTGACTATATCCGGTGCTCTGCTGTGTGGCCATGGGCACCTCCCTTCCCTTTCCTGGGCCTCAGTTTCTCAGCTAATTCCTTCACTAGTTCATTCACTCACCCACTCAACTCATATTTATTGGGTACTTGCTACCTGCCATTCATTAACACATTTATTAACACCTACTAGGTGCACTCTTCTAGGCACTTGGGACGCATCAGTGAAGAAGAGAGGCAAAGATGCCAGACCTGGTAGAGCTGACACGTTAGCAGAGCAGACAGGCATATGTGTAATCAGCAGTTATGGAGTAGGTTAAAGAGAGTGCTGTGGAGAAAGGAAAAGCAGAGTGAGAGAAGGAGCGGGAGTGTTGGGGGCACAGGGCGAAGACCCAGCCCTTAAGGCTGGGCCACAGATCTATGGGGGGAGAGTGCCCCAGGGGAGGGGACTGCTAGAGCGACGGCCCTGAGGCAGGAGCCACCCTGGTGAGTTGGAGGAACAGCAAGGAGGCCCTGTGGCTGGAGGAGTGAGGGAGGGAAGTGGGAGTTGATGCTGGGAGGTGAAGGAGGCAGGGCAGGCTCTCCGACAAGACTTGTCCTCTGCGTGAACTGGGCGGAGTTTGAGCAGGCGAGCCGCATGGTCTGACTTACACCTGCTGGTTGAAGAACAGACTGAGGGGCCCTGGCCAGAGCCCCGGAGAGCTGTCATGGCAGCAACAGTGGCTCGGGTGGGGGTGGGGGTGGGGATGGTGAGACCTGACTATGCTGGGCACTGTTCTGGCTCTCAAGGCTTAGACGGAGCCTGAAAACCGCTCCAGGCCCCCTGTCCTCGGTCCTGCCGCAGCATTCCCCGGGATGCGACATGCTGACCCTCTTTCTCTCCACAGG
>NW_005879838.1:0-6717 GCF_000147115.1 Myotis lucifugus | reverse complement strand
TGGTTCATAAGTCCACGCTCAACCACTGAGCCACTCCAGAGGACTTACCTGCTCCACCTTTAAGGCTCAAGTCAGGGTCATGGGCGATAAATAGTGATCAAGTGCAGTTTCATGGATTTTAGTGTGGATTGCATTCCTAGAATCCTACACCATTATTTAGGAACCGACAGTTCACTCTGACTCCCAGATATCCTCTGTCCCCTACACTAGGTCCCACCTAGTCTCACCCCAGGGTTCCTCACCTGGACCTGGGCTGGATGGCTTTGTTTGGGGGCCGGGGTGGGGGGCTACCCTGTATATCACAGCACCTCCGGCAGCTTCCCTGGCTCCTATCCACTAGATGCCACCCCCGGTTCTAACCACCAACAATGTCTCCAAACAAATGTTCCCAGTTGGGGACCACTGCCTTATCCCTTACACAGCTTTCTTTCCTCCTAAAAATCCCACTTTAGCCCATTAGTCAGCACATTTATTCCACAGCCGTCTGGGTGAGGAGGGGGAGGAAATAAGATGGAGGAAGGTGGCAGAGCTTTGTCAGCAAGAAGCAACCAACACCTGGGCCTGAAGAGCGCTGAGGCCAACTTACGGAGCTGCATCGTCACTTGCCATCACCTGCATCTTCCTGTTGGTTTCCTACTTTTACTCCCTTTCTTCCTGTCCCTGCCTACGCCCGAGGACTGCTGACGGCCTCCTAGGACACCAATGAATGTGAGCCCAGGATGGAGCTGTTTAAATTCGCCTTGTCCCTTCGACCCTCCCATCCCCCCCAGCCTGAAGGGAGTGCTGCCCTCTGAACCGCTGCAGAAAACCTGCCCCACAACCACCCATAGCTGTCTTTTTTATTGTTGCCCGAACAGTTGAAGGTATTAAAATGTTTGTGATCGAAAGCAAGTTCAGGTTAGGGTACAGTACTTTTTAAAATGTGTTTTTATTGATTTTGAGGGGGGGCGGAAATATTGATGTGAGAGACATTGATCAATTGCCTCCCGCATGCACCCCAACCAGGGATCAAACCCGAAACCTGGACATGTGCCATGACCAGGAGTCGAACCGGCGACCTTTCAGAGCCCCGGACGACGCTCAGCCACCGGAGCCACACCAGCCAGGGCAAGGTACAGTATTTTATATTTGGAAAAGAAAGACACCAAGTTCCAGGTAAGGGCTCCTTGTCCTCCTGGCTTGTCCTGGTCAGACATCAAAGGTATGGCCAAAAGCCACACCTCACCCTGGGTCCTCTCCAAAAAGTCACACATCGATTCTTTGCACATGAATGCGCACTCCAGTGTAACAGGGTTATCAGTCGGGCCCTGGCATGGGGAGGTATCCTGTGAGCAGGGAACACTGGGCGTCCGGCCAGTGTAGGTGAAATCCACTGGGTAAGGATCTACACGGAGATAAGCAACCCCGTCCAGCAGCGGTCCTTGGAAATACTCCGCAAATGTCTTCGTTTTTGCCAACTCCCATAGGAGGCAGCTCCTAAATTGAGAATCCAAATTTTAACTTCGGAGCTGCCAATATTTTGTGCACCCACGAAGCAGAGGGGAGCAGCAGTGAGCAGCCGGACCCTGCTCAGAGCCAGTGGGCCTGACACTGACAAAGGTGTGAACGTGCCAGGCTGGCGTGTGGGCACAGCAGGGCCACAGAGTAATAAAGAGACCACTGCGCGCTAAGCGTTCTGTCTATGAAATAAGGACAGCAGCCCGTCACCGAGGCCGGAGGAAACCTCGAAGCCAGCGGGAGGTGAGTGGCGGAGGTGAGACTGCGGTGCGGAAGAGCGCTGGCAGAGGTCGAGGTTGCCACGTGGTGTTCAGAAACCACAAGGACCCCCTGAGGAAGCGCCCTGCTGCTCCGGAGGAAGAGAAAGCAGTGAGACGGGCTCTGAAGCTGGGGGATCCCCGTGGGAATGAAGGGGCCAGAGGGGAGGCTTCAGACCGCAGCAGCACAAGCGTTCTGCTGCCCCGTGTCCCATCACCACGCCCAGCAAACCGACACGTCATCTCGGGACCACGGGCTCGGCGGGGCAGCCGAGATCCTCCCGAATCCTCACAAGCGGCTGCTTTCCACCCCACGGGCTGGGTAGGCACGGTGAAGATTTTAAAAATCCCACTTTAGTCCCAAGTGTTTTAAACTCAGTGGTAAAAAAAAAATAGTGCTCACTGATGCTGTGAGGTACTGAAAAGAACTGGACTGGGAACCAGAAAAGCCGAGTTCTCATCCTGAATCTTCCACTTCCACCTGGGAAATTCGGGGGCCTCCTCAGCCCCCAACTCTATACGGTCAGAGTGAAATGAACTCACAGGTGGGTGAGCTCTGGCAAGCCCTTGCCCAGTGAGAAAGGCACCTGTGCGTTCCCAACCACGTGTCACCAAAGGGAAACGAAGGACACACCCCTCACAGTGGTGACTTAGGGAGCACAAAGCTCTCCCTTCCCTTAAAAACTCAGCACAGCACTGCCCGGCGTGGCTCAGTGGTTGAACCAGGAGGTCACGGTTCAATTCCCAGTCAGGGCACTTGTCCGGGTTACGGACTCGAACCCCAGTAGGGGCATGCAGGAGGCAACCGATCAATGATTCTCTCTCATCAATGAATGATGTTTCTCTCTCTCTCTCCCTCTCCCTTCCTCTTTGAAATCAATGAAAATATATACTTTTAAAAAACAATGCACCACAAACTTGAACAGAAGCAATTTAGTAATGACATTTACTGCATACCTACTATGTGCCAGATGTTCAGAACACAGAGTTAAAAGAAATACAATAGTCATGTTCCTAAACTGAAAGAAGGAAAGAATACAGCCCAAGCCCAGGCCACAGGGAGAGGGGAGGGGTGGTGTGAAAGGCGGGGCCAGGAGCTGGAGTGTGGGCAGCGGGCGGGTGGACTCCCCAACCCGGACTCCTGCTTCTGAACTGTCCGATCCCCAGTGGTCAGTGCAAAGCTACAAGCTCGAAGGACCCAGCCTGGGCCTGGCCAGGGGAACACATTTCAAACATAGGTTTGGTTTTATCAGAATTTTTTGAAAAGCAAAAATTCCTTTTTATTTCTTTTATTTTTCATCAGAATTTTTAAAGCAACAATTCCTTTCTATTTCTTTTATCCTTAACATTGTTTTTTGAAAATGTTAAACTTAAAAAAAGGTGGAAAGAATGGCACAATCACCATATACCCATTTAGATTCATCAGTTGGTAATTTTTTTTGCAGACATCATGACAACTCACTCCTAATTCACTCAGCATGGGGCTTTTAAAAAACATAGCCCTGGCCAACGAGGCTCAGTTGGTTGGGCATCGTCCTGTGCACCAAAAGTTGCCGGTTCAGCCCTGGACAGTGTTGCTCAGCGACTAGAGCATTAGCCCGCTAACCAAAGGTGTGTACCTGGGTTGCAGGTTTGACCCCAGCCCCAGCCGGGGCATACAGGGCATATGTGTCTCACTCACATCGATATTCTCTCTCCTCTCTCTTTCTCTCCCTCCCTCCCTCCCTCCCTCCCTCCCTCCCTCCCTCCCTCGCCCTTCTAGTCTCAAAAAAAATCAATGGAAAAAAATATTCTCAGGTCACAATAAATAAATAAATAAATAAATAAATAAATAAATAAATAAAAGTTGCTGGTTTGATTCCTGATCAGGGCACATGCCCTGGCTGTGGGCTTGATCCCCAGTAGGGGACATGCAGAAGGCATCCTCACATTGATGTTTCTCGCCCCCCCCCTCTCACTCTCTCAAAAAAATCAATAAAAATATTTTTAATTAAAAAACATAAATAGGAAACCAAGATGGCGGCATAGGTAAACACCGGAGATTGCTGCCTCGCACAACCACTTCAAAAATACAACTAAAAGACAGAACGGACATCATCCAGAACCACAGGAAGGCTGGCTGAGTGGAAATTCTACAACTAGAAGGAAAGAGAAAAGCACACTGAGACTCAGAGGAGGCGCAGTACAGGAGTAAAATACTAAGGTGCAGAGGTGCATGCGGAGCGAACTGGCGGCTGAGGGCGCGGTTGTCGTTTTCAATCCGGTGGGAGTCTCAGGCTCTGAGCTCCAGTTCCGGGTGAGTCTCGAGGGACCCAGACTCATACGGGAGAAGTGGGACTGTCTGGCATCGGTCAGAACCCAAGGGCAGCTTTCTCTCCGAGGGGCTTGCAGTGATTACCGGGACACTGAGAAGCAGAGCCTCTGAGGGCAAGACTGAGAGCAGCCATAATTGCTAACCCCGCCCTGTTGATCTGTGGGATCCGCCCTGCCCAAGCCCTTTAGGGAGGCTTTTGCTGGATAGCCTCAGGCAAAGGCTAGATTAGCACCTCCCTAGAGATCCAGGAGCCAGGAAGCCCAGAGGTCAGAGTGAGACCATCCAGTTTGCAGCTCCGTGGAACCATAAAAGACACACTCAGGGGGCAGACTAGTGAGCACCAAAGCCCCAATGAAGCAAGTCTTGCCCCAGAGGGGTGTCTCCAGCACAGAAGTTCTCCCACTGCAGACACAGCTGATTCTCACAGCCAATTGGCCTGGAGGTCAATTCCTCCCAGTGATAACTACAACAATCAAGGCTTAATTACAACAAGACTGTGCACAAAGCCCACAAAGGGGTGCACCAAGAGTGTCTACCTCAGGTAATTGGGACACTTAGCACAGAAAGGCACTCTATCGACACAGCGAAGCATACAAAATGCGGAGACAAAGAAACAGGACACAAACGACAGAAATGGAGGAAAGCAAACTGCTGGATATAGAGTTCAAAACCACACTTTTAAGGTCTTTAAAGAACTGTCTAGAAGCCGCTGATAAATTTAATAAGGCCCTCGAAAAGACTGGTGAGACCGCCGATAAATGTAGTGAGATCTTCAAGAAATCTAGTGAAACCCTCGATGTTGTGATAAAGAACCAACTAGAAATTAAGCATACACTGACTGAAATAAAGAATATTATACAGACTCCCAACAGCAGATCAGAGGATCGCAAGAATCTAGTCAAAGATTTGAAATATGAAGAAGCAAAAAACACCCAACCGGAAAAGCAAAATGAAAAAAGAATAAAAAAATACGAAGATAGTGTAAGGAGCCTCTGGGACAGCTTCAAGCGTACCAACATCTGAATTATAGGGGTGCCAGAAGAAGAGAGAGAGCAAGATATTGAAAACCTAGTTGAAGAAATAATGACAGAAAACTTCCCCTACCTGGTGAAAAAAATAGACTTCCAAGTCCAGGAAGCGCAGAGAACCCCAAACAAAAGAAATCCAAAGACTTCATAATTAAAATGCCAAGAGCAAAAGACAAAGAGAGAATCCTAAAAGCAGCAAGAGAAAGAAAGTCAGTTACCTACAAGGGAGTACCCATACGAATGTCAGCTGATTTCTCAACAGTAACTTTGCAGGCCAGAAGGGAGTGGCAAGAAGTATTCAAAGTGATGAATACCAAGAACCTACAACCAAGACTACTTTATCCAGCAAAGCTATCATTCAGAAGTGAAGGCCAGATAAAGAGCTTCACAGATAAGAAAAAGCTAAAGGAGTTCATCACCACCAAACCAGTATTATATGAAATGCTGAAAGGTATCCTTTAAGAAGAGGAAGAAGAAGAAAAAGGTAAAGATACAAATTATGAACAACAAATACACATCTATCAGCAAGTGAATCTAAAAATCAAGTGAATAAATAATCTGATGAACAGTATGAACCGGTGATTGTAATAGAATCAGGGACATAGAAAGGGAATGGACTGACTATTCTTGGGGAGGGAGGGGGGTGCGGGAAGAGATTGGACAATAATTGTGCACCTATGGATGAGGACAGTGGGTGGGGAGTGAGGGCAGAGGGTGGGGTGGGAACTGGGTGGAGGGGAGTTATGGTGGGAAAAAAGAGGAATCAGTGTAGTAATCTGAACAATAAAGATTTAATTTTAAAAAAACATAAATACATGATTTTATATAGGGAATGGGTAAGACTAAAATTAACTTTTATGTGTAACAAAAGGAAGAAAAAATATGGATACATGTACTGTCTCTCTGCAAGCAGTTACCTGCCAGAGAGCAACTTAATTAAGTACAAAGGGAAGCCTATGGGACAAAAGACCTGCAGCAAAGGCTGAAAAATAAATGGAGAACTCTATAGCTGATTCTCCAGTATTTGCACATTGTGGGGACCGGCCTGGAGAAACAAAAGTCACTGACAACCCTAAAACCCCATTTCAAGCAAGGGTTTCATTCTTCTTCACCAGCAAACCTTTAACCAGAGCTGGCAGCAAAATGATGAGTTAACTCAGTTGGCTAAGGACAGTGCCAGTGAGGTAAGTGGACAAATGAGAGCTCTGCTCCTTGGCCTGTGGGAGCCAGCCAACAAGGGCACTGGGTTAGCCTGTGGGATGGGGCGGCCAGCCCACTCCCAGCCCAGGAAGTCCACCGGGGGCCAGGCACAGCATCCCTGCAAAGGCCAGCGCGTGGGAGAGCTTCTCCAAGGCCTCTCCTCTCTCCCCTCCCTGCCCTCGGGAGGTGGTACCAAGCGGTGGGGAGCAGGACGGGTGGCTTTGATCAGTCCCAATTGACCAAGAGGTGACTCTATTTGCCAAGTAAACATCTGGCCTAAAATCAACTGCCAATCAAGGTTTCATAATATCCAAGGGCATCCCAATTATTCAAGAGCTCTTGTGAAATTCTCAAAATAAAATGCGTTTAAATTGCCTTTCCTTTTTAAATGGAATGCTTGACACCTGGTATGTCTTATGAG
>NW_005879837.1:0-6717 GCF_000147115.1 Myotis lucifugus | reverse complement strand
GGTCATGCCTATAGAACAGAACGTCAAAGTGGAATTTGGGGACAAAGCATATGTGCAGCCCAAGTACTGGGAGTTATGCTAAGTTGATTTCTGCTGCTATCTAAAAGCCGTGAGAATTTAGGCACATTCGAACGGAGCTTCCCATCCTCCCTTGTCAGGAAAAGCCCACCCAGGAAGTGCAGAGATATCTAAGTGCAAGTGGGAGGCTGAGGAGGCATTAAGAGATCAGAGAGGTGGTTCTTTAATCACCTCCGTGCATAGCATGACCAGGCAGAATTACCATCGTCCTCCCATCTTTCCCGACAGGTGGGGGCACCAATTCCCACCCTGCCTCCCGTCTCTCCAGGCAGAGGTCTCAGCTTCAGGCACCTGGACTAAGCAAGTGTCCCACTACCCCTGCCCCTCCGGATGTCTATCTTCCTCTCAGACATAATCCTATTACTCCATAGATGCTACTAGAGGCCTGGTGCATGAAATTTGTGTACGGGGGAGGGGGGTCCCTCAGCCAAGCCTGCACCCTCTCGCAATCTGGTACCACTGGCTCCTAACTACTTGCCTGCCTGCCTGATCGCCCCTAACCACTCTGTCTGCCTGCCTAATCACCCCTAACTACTCGCCTGCCTGCCTGATAACCCTAACCACTCTACCTGCCTGCCTGATCGCCCCTAACCGCCTCTGCCTTGGCCCCGCTGCCGCAGCTTCGTCTGGAAGGTTGTACGGAAGGATGTCTGGAAGGTCGTTCGGCTGTCTGGTCTAATTAGCATATTACTCTTTTATTATTATAGATAGCCTTTGAAGGCATCTATGTATTTTCAAGGACCTTGAAAAGTGCAAGGTTCTTCAGGCCTGGCTCCAGCCTCGCTGGCTGCCTGCTCTTCTCCAAATATCCTCCCACTTCAGGGTCATTGCCTTCATGCTCCCTCAGCCTCAGAGCTAGATCCCTTACTTCTCTCAGGTCCCTGCTCAAATGCCACCTCCTCAGAGAAGCCCTCCTGAGCCTGTGACACTTTCTACTCCCTGCTTGCTTTTTCTTCAGGAGACCAATCCCAACTTAACCTAATGCTTTCTGCTTATTTGGTTAGTCTGTGCTGTCAGCTCCACCAGGGTCAGTCTCTGTTTCATTCATATTGTTTTCCAGAACCTACAATGATACTTGAAACACAGTAGGTGCTCAATAAAGACTTATCACTGAACAGATACCCTGGCCCTTGTCTAACTCCTCAGCAAAGTCCCCCACTAGCCTCAACAAACAACTTCAGGTGTTCTGGGCTCTGGCCTATGCTACTTTCTTTACCTGGCGTGCCATTCACTCACTCCACAATCAATCACGTGAACTTCTTTTCATCCTTCAAAACCCAGCTAAACATTGCCAATTCCAGGAAGCCTTCATCAAAGCCCAGACATCTGGGCTTCCTCATCTTGGCTCCATGCAAGCACCCTAAAGATAATGTTGCCTTATATTTTAAAAATAATAATAATAATTATTATTAATAATAATTATAAATAATAATAATTATAAATAATAATAATTATAAATAATAATAATTATAAATAATAATATTACTTTCCAGCTTTCCCTACCAGGCTGTGTGCTTCTTCAGGGACAGAAAGCAACCCCCGCCCCCCATCTTACTGGCTATTGACAAGGTGCCCAGAACACAGTGCATAGCTGCTCAAAAATGTTGAAAGAACATTCAAGGGGAAAAAATACACTAAGAGAGTTCTCCAGGTCCACTGTGAGGAGCAAACAGACCTGGCTGAGCCTTCCCTAAGAATTCTGAAAGGTACCCATGTAGACTTTTCAAAGATCTGAATAAAGTGTTCCTTGTAAAATTAACTACCATATATTACACATGTACCATGTTCAAAGCATACAGGCCTCATCTGATGTTCTCAGCAACCCTGACAGGTAGGTCCTATGACCATCCTATTTCTGGAGGACTAGACAGAAGTTCAGGATGGTTATCTAAGCTGCCCATGTTCGTGCACTGGGCAAGTGGCAGAAGTATTACTGTGAATGAAGTGATATACTAGGAGTGGAGCAATCCAAACGAGCAGAAGCAGATAGTGCCACAGAGTGCTGGATTTTGACTCAGACACACAGGCCAACTCTGAATAAGGCTCAGTCATGAATCTACACCAGCAGAGGCAGGGGCCGAGCAGGTCACCTAGCCTCAGTACCAGCAACTAAATTGGGCACCTCATTTACAACCCAACAAAGATCTTAGTACTCATTTTCTCCTTTTATCCTCACAGCAATCCGGAGAGGTTGGCAACAAAGGAAACAGGGCTAATCCCCATCCCCAAAATAGTGGAGTCAATCACGAACATTCTCTGTCTGCATTCAAACCTTCCCAAAGGACCTAAACTGTGCTGGGCTTGGTACTGGTGAGGACTTCTTTAATCCTCATCTCAGCCTTGCAGGTGGGTGTTATCATCATTACCAGTTTATAGACAAGAAAATAAACTTCCAGGGGTTAAGAAATAGTCATTATTCATTCATTTACTCTTCCACTCATCCATTTCAACTAATATTTATTGAGCACCTAGAAAGCGCTGGCAGGATAATAGAAAATAAAGCAGAATTGTCCTTGCTGGCATGAGGCCTATACTTGGATGGAGGGAGAGAGAAAATAGACAAGCAAACAAAGACCTGAGGATTTCAGCTAAGTACTATGTAGACAATAAAACAGAGTGATGCGGGTTGAGAGGGGCAGGGTGCTGATTTAGCTGAATTGGCAGAAAGGCCTTCCCAATGACATTTGAGTTAAGACTAAATGATAAGAAGGAGCCAGACACACAAGGACCTGGTGAGGAATCTTCCAAACAAAGGGACAACAAAAGCCTGAGACTGAGGGTGGGACAAGCCCAGTATGAACAAAGGACAGAAAGAAGGCCAGTGCAGAGGAAGGATATGGGCAGGGAGGAAGAGGAGTGTGAGAAAAAGAGGCAGGGATAGGGCCTGGGCTCACAGAGAGAATCAGGGTTTCACTCTTGCTCGTCTGCCTCCCCAGTTTTATATCCAAAGAAAAGCAATTCAAGTGGCCACGTGACTCTGAAATAGACAAAATGTTTTTCTTTTTTTTAATCCTCACTGAGGATATTTTCCCATTGATTTTTTAGAGAGAGTGGAAGGGAGGGGGAGAGACAGAGGGAGAGAAACATTGATGTGAGAGAGACACATTGACTGGTTGCCTTTCGCACACGCCCTGATCGAATCTGCAACTGAGGTATGTGCCCTTGACCCGAATCGAACCCGTGACTCTTCAGTCAGCAGACCGACACTTTAGCCACTGAGCCAAACTGGCCAGAACCCAAAATAAACAAATTTTGAAAAACTCTTCGTGTACACAAACCAGAAAAACAAGACCTCATCCTTTGAACAAAGATATAGTCCTTAGAGCTTAATACGGGCCAAGCACACCATATGTGCTCAAAAGAATTTGTTGAATGGACACCATGCATAAGTGATTTCAACTGTATACATAGTAAGCATGAACTTGCTCACAAAACCCTACACTAAAGGGACCTGAGAGACTGAGAAAAGAATATGAAAACAAAGTCCATTTGATGCCACAATGCTGGTTACACACATACTAGGACTCAATCCCACCAGAGGACATAAGCTCAAAATTTAGAACTGCAAACATATTTAAATAAATGCAAGGATACCAGATGCACAGTGAGTTACTAAGGGATACTAGGATGGCCAAATTTTGAAATCTGCAATCAGGAAGAAAATCCACTCCTACCCCATAGGTCCCCTGCTCGAGCCAGAATCCAGGACTGACTTAGGGCCTGAGCTGTTTTCACTGGCTAAGCTAGTAATTTTAATTATACCCTGGAAAAGGAAATGGATCCTCAAGATAGGGTTGGGGGCAGGTGCCCAAGGTCAAGGTGAAGCCATGGCTGGCCATGGGTGGAGAAGCAGCACCTTACAAAGACTTTTATGGTAATCTGTGCAGGCCTGTCTCACCTCTATTTCTAGAGGGTTAGAACGGCATCTTATACTTCTGCCTCCTCCTGAAATGCACAGTGTTCTTCCTATGTGCCCCAGGAGCTCAGACACTTGCCAAATGAATGAATATGCAATGCAGTCTACTCTGACCAATAATGTGGCCCTGAGTGAGGCCCCAGAGTTAGAGGCATTGAAAAAAGACAAAACGGGCGCACTGAAGATGTGAACAGAGGTGAAGTACCCGTGAGCCACAGCAAAAGAACTAGAGAAGAAATGTTTTTGAGGAAACCTGACCCAATACTTGAAGGGCTGTCACATAGAAAAGGAATAAGGCCTGTTGTTTCCAAAGCTTCAGAAGTCAACTGTCGGCTCAACTTAAGGAAGAACTTCCTCCTAGAAAAGTATTTGTCAGACTATGTGTCGTATAATGCCAGCATTCAGGGAGTGAGGGTGGGGGTGGAGGGAGGAAAAAGATTTCATTGGAACATACATTTGGAAATTTGGGTTAATCAAAGATAACAGATATTCTTTATCTGTTAGGTAGCTTTCAGCCCTTCTCAAATTTATGTGGCCCAAATAGTTTTTCATAGGATGCTATGCACATTATAATGCTGCTCCTCTGCAGACCACATTTAAATAGCACTGCTCCTCTGGGCATTTTAAAAGACCTAAATAAAGGTAGGGCCATACCATGTTCATGGACAGAGAGGCTCAAGCATAAAGATATCAATTTTGCCCTAGCTGGTTTGGCTCATCGGCCTGTGGACTGAAGGGTCCTGGATTTGATTCCAGTCAAGAGCATAGGCCCGGGTTGTGGGCTCGATCCCCAGCAGGGAGTGCGCAGGAGGCAGCCAATCAATGATTCTCTCTCATCACTGATGTTTCTGTCTCTCTCTCCCTCTCCCTTCCTCCCTGAAATCAATAAAAATATATATTTTTTAAAAAGATGTCAGTTTTCCTTAAATTAACCTATAAGTTCAATACACTCCCAACCAAAATTCCCACAGAGTTGTTTGTTCTGATTCTAAAATTCATCTGGAAGACTAAAACAATTTTGGAAAAGAACAAAGTGAGGAACTTGCCTTACCAGTTCAAGACTTACAATAAAGCTACAGATGTAGTGTCACACAATTAGCAAGAGAGATGAACGAAACAGAACAGCAAAACCCAAAAGAGACCTGTGCTTTTAGGAAAACAATATATGGAAGATAGTCCTACAGATCGGTATGGAAAGATGAACAACTCAGTAAATATTGCTGGAGAAATTATTTATTTTTAAAACACTGGATTCCTACCTTATATAATATGCAAAAGCAAAATTCCAGATAGATCATATTCATAAATGTGAAAAAAGAAAACTTAAAAACTCTTAGAAGAAAATGTTTTACAACTTTGGGTTAAGGAAATATATCTTAAGACATCAACTATGCAAACCAAAAAGATTGACAAATTTTATTTCAATAAAATTGAAACTCCTATATGCCATAAATAAATAAGAAAGAAAAGCCATACACTATGAAAAGCCATTTGCAGCCTAGATACTAATATTTAGAATGTATCAAAATTTTCTACCTATCAGAAAAGACAAACTATCCACAGAGAAAAGGTTATGAGCAGGAAGTTCACAGACATGGAAACCCAAATAGAGAATAAAAAACATGAATAGATGTTTGATCTCACAAGTAAATAGAGAATGCATATATAAAACAGAAAAATGCCATTTCATACCCATTACACTGGCAAAACTTAAAAACTCTGACCAGACCAAGTACTGTCTAGTATGTAGAGCAGTAGAAATTCTCACACACTCTTGCTTGGAGAAAAAAATAAAGTAGTCCTTTTGGAAAGCAATTTGACATTATCTGATAAAACTGATAATGCATGCACCCTCCTGCCCAGCAATTCCACTCTTAGGTATATGGCTTAGAAACCTTCACTTATGCAAACAGAGAAGCACAGCAAAGAAGTACTCCATGTGCTTAATAATAGTGGGAAAGTGGAGATAGTCTAATTGCCCGTCCAGAGGAGCTGGCTAAATACAATGAAGTCTATTCATACATTGAAATACTATATAACAGGAAAAACGGAATGAACCAAAGCTACACGTATCATAGAGACACATCTTTAAATCAATATTGAGCAAAGAAACAACATTGTAAAAATGTAAGTAAGGGTTACCATTAATGTAAAATTTTAAAACCTACAAGAAAGACCTGGGTACTATTTGGGATTCAAATATACATATAGCATTAACATGAGAATGATAAATCTAAATTCAGCATAATGACTTCTAAAGAGAGGAGGAGAGGAATGGTACCTGGGAAAGAAATAAAAATCACTCATAAAATCACTGCTCCTCTATGCTACTAGTAATGAGCATTAAGATAGCGGAGGTTCTTCAATGAACCAGATTTTTTTCAGATGAGAAAGAGTCAGAAAGCATTCAGCCAGCCTTTGACCCACAAAGGAAGCCTCTTGAACACCGTGGGAAAGGGACCCCACTTTTACTGCAGATGCTCCTAAATCAGGGCCATCGTGTGCAGTTATGCAGGTTGACACTGCACAATTCTGGAGCACACACTCCACAGTGTTCATAATGCCCCGCTAGGGGTCTGCAGCGAACAACTAATACAACCATATGTGGCAGCCCTGTAACTCCCAGGTCATAAACCCCTTTGGAACACAGATAAAAAATTCCCATCTCCCGGGAAATGCCCACCCACCTACACAATTACTGCCTGTAATGTCTGTGGATTCAG
>NW_005879836.1:0-6718 GCF_000147115.1 Myotis lucifugus | reverse complement strand
AAAAGCTAGAATTACAAAGGACAGAACTCATCTAGCTCAATTTTGCTGTTTTTGTGTGAAATTATTCTAAGCATTATACATGCTTTCTATTATGCACCAGTTCACAAGAAACACTGAGTTTTTTTAAAAACATTGAGTAAAACAAAACAAAAACTTGTCACTTTTCAGTAGTCCTCAAGAACAAAATTAAAATGAAGAATGAATGTAAAATAAATGTTTAATACACCATAACTCTCTCTGCTAGATGCCATTCCCAGGGACCTCATTTCCAGAAACACCTGAAATGGATCAGCATCTATCTCTAAACAGGTTGCTAGCTCAGGCTGAGATGAGGGAGATATCTTTACTTCCACTAACTTATTAGTAAAGCTGTATAAAAACTCATTTTGTGAGTAAAGAAGGCCATATAACTGAGCACATGTAGGCCACTGATCAAATATTTTGTAGCAATGGGAAAACATATCTTTTTAAAGAATTGAAATGCAATGTATTGAATCAAATCAGATTTCATTTAATCACAGTAAGTGGAAATCACATGTGAGCTTCTTGAGAGGCTTTTACTTAGATCACACCAAAGTATTAAACCAAAATGATTTATCTGAGTGATGATTATCTTCATGCCTGTTCTGGTAGTCATGCTTTAGTCTTAAAAGCTTGCAGGGCTTGTGTGTGCACGTAATGGTGTGTGTATTTGTGTGTGTGTTCTATGGCTTAGTTCAAGTGTAATTAAATGTAATATTCATAGCTATTACTTGAAGAAACAAAAATGAGACAGGCCAAACTAATGCCATCATTATTTCAAATTATAAAATATTATTCATTGTATATTCATATTTAGACAAGTTACTCAGAAATAGCTATAATATTTATGTACCCCAAAACTTATTAAAGGCATTTAAAAACTTACAGGTAATGCATAACTTTAATAAATAAGTTAATTGAAGTGCATGGACTTATTCTGTTTTATAAAAACATAATGTCATGCCAGCCATTTTATTTGGAATCCAAGTTAATTTCCCCAAGAGGACTAACATTTTAACATTTTAAGGGTGGATTTTGCAAGATACATTATATAACTTTGAAATTAAGTTTTGAATGCACAGTCACCTTGAACTTAAATGTTAAAAATATAAGATAAATACCCATTATTATGTTTAAGCTTAAGGATATAAAACTGATTGATTTAACCAGGGATAGTTTAAATCCCATGATCATTCTCATTTAAAGTTACTCATCTTATAAAAAAATAATTTTGAGTAGTTGTAGAATATAATGTTTGAGATCCTGGCTACTGGACTCACACCCCTGAGACTGAGACAGTTTAAAAATAATGAGAAATTAGGGAAGCCACTTAACCACTCTGTAAATAGTATCCAGTTTCTATTTGTTTTGTGAATTAAATGTCTCTCTTTATAAAGCAATTAAACTGCTTATCATGTGGTACTATATATAGATATAGATATATACATAGATATAGATATATAATTATTATTATGACTAACATTTTTCTAATTAATAATGATATAGGTAATTGCATCCCTAGAGGGATATGGATTTCTACTGCCAAGAATGTGGTGAGTAGAAGAAGAGATAATTGATGTAATGATAAATGGTGAAGCACATGAGCACAACAAATTTGGTGTCCAATACTACCCAAAAAACCTACTCTCAAATTAAGACTAAGAGATAATTTTTGGTACCAAATAACTTTGAAGAAAAACATTAGCAAGGCGCACAAATGCAATTTTATGAACATAACTTTTATGAAGTTACAAGTGAAACACAGTTGAATTCTAGGCAAGCATGACAAAGGTATACACAGGAATATTAAAAGCATGCAGCACAGAATAATTTAAAGGGCTCAGATTGGAGAATTTAAACAAAAAAAAATTTTCTGTCTTTATAAGGATCTTATGTCCATAATATTAATATATACATCCTAGAGACCCTGTGCACAAAATTCATGCACAGGTGTGGTCCCTGGGCCTGGCCAGTGATCAGGGCCTATTGGAGTCTTCTCGCCCAGTCCAAATTGGGGCTGGGCCAGCCGCCAGCCGGAGCCTGCCAGCTGCCTGCCGGGACCTGCTGGCTGCTGCTGTTGGCCTCTAGACAGGGCCTGCCGAACGGGGGAAGGGACACGGGGAGGGACTGTGGGAGGTTGGCTGGCCGTGAGAGGTTGGCTTGGGAGCACAATGACCACCAGGGGGCAGCTCTTGCATTGAGCATCTGGCCCCTGGTGGTCAGTGTGTGTCATAGCAACTGGTTGACCAGGTGTTCTGGTGGTTCTGGTCGTTCCGGTCATTCCAGTCATTTGGTGGTAATGGCTGTTTAGGCTTTAAATATATAGATAATTTTTTTGAACAAGAAGAAGTTTATTAATTGAAAAGGCTTAGCTTGAAAAGATGGGGGATCTAAGTTCTCAAATACATCTTAAGACAGTCTTGAATCAGAAATATTTTATTGTTAAGGAAAGGGAGGAAGGGAGAGGCAAGAGGTGGGTGCAGGCCTTAGACAGGTAGGTGTTGGAAGTCATTACTTTGCACATATTTCTCCACCTCAGCAGCAATATATTATGATTACATGTGCAGATAATATTCTATACAAGTACCCAAGTTTGTATGTTGCAGTGAACATTTATAGTCAAAATATATAGCAACATAGAATTTTAAAAGTAATAATAGTTAATTTTTATTAAGTGTATATTATTGTTAGGGACCATAATACGTATTTACAGAAATTACCACAAAATCCTGTATAGTAAGCATATTACCAGAACTATTCTTGAATCAACTTTAATTGACTTCAAAGAGAGGAAGGGAGAGGGGGAGAGAGATATAGAAATATCAGTGATGAGAGGGAATCATTAATTGGCTGACTCCTCATCTCCCACCTCTGGGGATTGACCCTGAAACCAGGGCATCTTCACTGATCAGGATTAAACCAAACTGGAACCTCCTGGTTCATGGATCAATGTTCAACCACTGAGCAACACCTGCTTGGCAAAATTCACTATTTTTAAGTGGATAGTTTAATGAGCTATGAAAGCATGTATATGTGTAACCAATACCACTATTGAGATATATTACTTCTATAACCAGCAATAAAGTATAAAATTAAAATTTTAAAATACTATACATAAGAGTATACAAACCATGAAGTATTTGGTGATAAATGTGATAAATACAATTAAGTATATACAGATCTATATACTGGAAACTACAAAACATAGCTAAAAGAAGCAAAAGTAAGCCTAAGTAAATTAAGTAATATATATATATATATATTAATGCTCACAAATTATTGGTGGAATCCACACTTTTGCTTGAATCTGACAAAGTAGTGTCATTGGGTCATAAGCAGAAATTAATCTGTGAAAAGAAATTTTTACTCTGTAGGTGGAATCAGCTCATGTGCCTACATGGCCCATTGATTGATCAATACTTCTATATGAATTCAAACAGTTTTAGCATACTTGTCTTACTACTGTGTTGTCTCATGTGTTGCCTTTCTATGCCACAGTTTATTGTGTGTGTGTTTTTCTCGGTTCCTTAGATACTTCATGGAAAAGTCACTTTGAAGAGCTCACGTAGCTCTCCAGGCCACTAGTGCAAGTGACCTGTATTTCTGCTTCAGTTCTGTGAGTGATAACTACACCTCTCCAAGTGAGTCCTGAAGAGAGCCTACCTCAGTTGGTGCTTGCTTAACTACAAGGACCAATGGCTTCCTGGTGAATACTAAATTTTTGAGTAAGCTTAATTTTAACATTTCTTCATTGTGCTGATATGGAAATCTCATTTCTATTAAACATAGTTTTAATCCAATATTAAAACTGATTTTGGGTATGGAACTAGAACAGAATTGACATGGTTTCTTCTTTGTGCAGCAAAAATGTCTAAATGTGACATTCAGATTTTTTGTCATAAAATATATATATAGATATATATACAGTAGGAAATGAATGAAAAATCTTTAGTGATTGGGGAAAAAACTCTGGGACCTTAGGTGTCAGTTATAAAAGACAGATTGTTACACCTATAAATTTGTCTCTCCTAGAACTGACATTCAAGGTCCCAGAGCCTTTTTCCCATTCACTGAAGATTTTTTATGCAATTCGTACATCATACTGTATTCCATTCTTTATAAAAATGTCCAACCATTCATATTACAGAGACAGCCATGCACCCTGTCTACTGCCAATAACGAAAGGGAGAAGTTAGAAGTGAGGGCAGAAAGTAACACACCTATAAAATATTAAAACAAAAATCACAAAAGCAGTTATTTACAAATAAGTTTATTTACATGTTAATACAGCAATTTTCAACCTTTTTCATCTCATGGCACACATAAACTAATTACTAAGTTCTGCAGCACACCAAAAAGCATATTATATTTTTTGTTAACCTGATCAAAAATAAGGTATAATATTGATTGATTTAAAAAATAGTAATTACCTACTCTTTTTGCTCCAAAGTGACTTTTAAAAAACACACACACAGGTAACTATACTTGTATATAAAGAATTCTGGTACCAAGAATTAGCCAATCAGATGCAAACTTATTATGTGACATGTCCAATAAGATGCAATTCTATTATACGGACCTATTTATTTATGGTCATTCACATGGACCACTATTGTGTTAGCTGTTATTATTTTTTAATTTGACAATCTAAGGGTCAAAAGGTCAGTGCTCCTGAGTAAATAGTCAGGTATTGTATGTTTTAAAAATCTTGCCTCATCAGTGGGTTGAAAATCCTCTGTTAAGCCCTGGCCGGTATGTCTGAGTTAGTTGAATGTTGTCCCATGCACCAAAAGGTCGCTGGTTCAAGTCCCAGTCAGGGCACATGAATGGGTTGCAGGTCTTGATCTCCAGTATGAGGCATGCAGGAGACATCTGCTCCATGTTTCTCACATCAGTGTTTCTTCTATCTCTCTACCTTCCTCTCTCTCTAAAATAAATAAATAAAAAAAGAAGAAAAAAAGAAAATTGCTGTTAATACATTCAAGTAACAGCAAGTCAAGGTATCTGACTTAGAAAAAGGACAAATACTGCACTTTTATTTGGTAATATTTTTTTTTTGTAAAAGTCATTTAAGCTGGTCAGTTTTTGATAATTTCAAATAAAACTAAAGTTATGTTTCCTTAATGCCTTTGTGGCTTTGTGCTGACAACCAACAAATGGTAACTTTGAAGTTCAAATATAGTCAATATATTCATAGCTCTCCACACCATGTAACAGAACTGAATTCTTATGTTTATCATAATTTTGACATTGAAAATTTGTCAACCAATTTAACACTGAAAGTCCAGTTCTAAAGTACTCAAATCCATATCCTTTTGTTTTGAACAAATACAGCATTTACTTCTCTGCTGAAGTAGTACTGCATTTAAATGGTAGGTCTATAGGCATGACCGGCTGACTCACTAAGGAAGATTTTGATTTGGAGGATACTGTGGGGGAAAAGAGTTTCCTCTACCCTCAAGATTCTTCTGGCTGGTCTAATAATAAAATAGACATGAGACAGATTAGCAAGAGAATATAACCAAAAATGCATACATATGTATAGGAACCCTGCATACGTAAGAGAGCCCAAGAGCGCCACATGCAGGAGAAATTTAGAGACAGTAAGGGGGATTGAGGTATATAAGACATCCTGAGCTAGGAATGAGGTAATGTGCCTTGAGGGCTTCAAAGGATCATTGCAGGAAGAAGAGCAGATGGTTAGTAAATGCAAGTTTTCTGCCATACAGGTGGGTCAAAATGATTCTCTTCCATAATCGTATTATGTGAAAGATCCCTATTTCAAGTTCCTTTGTGTAGTTAAATGAAGGAGCAACAATTTCTCTTGTGCCTGCAGCTAAAATTGCCTTTAGCTCAAAAGGATCCACTACAGAGGCACATCTTCGGGTGGCTTATTCTGAACGTCCACAATACACATGGATTCGAGTATTACATTCATTCATTGTAGTAAAATGTGCCCATTTATCTGTGACTTCATATAGCATGTAGGATATTTTAGAACTTTTTCTGTTTATTGAAGTATATTAATAATGGGTTACTGCCAATAGTCAAGTTGTATTCATCTCTAGGCAAAGCCTAACTTATTATTATTTTTAAAAAAGCAATAGGGTAGAAATTTTAAGACACTAACAAATATTACCGGAGGCTAGCCTTATATCTTTATATAAAAAGTGCCAACCATATTTAGATATTACTCTGGTGGTTTTAGCCATTTGATTATGTTATTTTAGTGTTATGTTTGTGAAGAAAAAAATGTATTCCCCTATGTGTTCAAGAAAAACAGGAAAAATGAAATTTCAAAGGTCAATTTGCTGTTACAAAGTGATAAGGTGTATGTACTCTGCTCTTGACCATTTTCAAATAAAATTATCACAGATGATTTCCAGTCATATCTGGTTTCATGTAAAATGGATTTGATAGGAAAGTATCCTGTTTTCCAATAGCAACATTAAATAATGAGAAAGAGAAAAAAACTCATATATACACAGAACAGATTGGTGGTTGCCATAGGGAAGGAGGATAAGTGGAAAAAAATCAGTGAAGGGGGTTATATGATAACATTTCCAGTTATAAAATAAATAAATTGAAGATGTAATGTACAGCATGATGACTAAAGTTAATAATATTGCATATTTGAAAGTTGCTAAGAGAGTAAATTTTAAATATTCTCATTTTAAGAAAAAATCTGTAACTATGT
>NW_005879835.1:0-6721 GCF_000147115.1 Myotis lucifugus | reverse complement strand
TGTGTCACCCCCGGGGCAAACCCTCCAGCGATTCCTCACCGTCCTGGGAGAGCACAGCAGCTGGGTCTGCAGCCAACGTGTCCATCCCTCTTCCCTCCAGGCACTCCATCGCCTGGAGTGGACTTGCTTTCCCACCCAACCCTCTTCATCCCACTCTCCACAGGGTTTCAGCTCAGGAAACTGGTCCCGAACCCCCAAACCCGATTCCGCGTCTGGGCTGCGGCCTCCCAGCACACGTGGGAGCGATCCTCCCACTGGGACATTTTGTCACTGTGCTAGGATCCTCTATTTGCTCCACAGTGTCCCCCGCTGGAGTATAAACCTGGAATTGCCCCCAGCGCCTGGCCAGGACCAAGTCACAATTTGTCAAATGAACGGATAACTGAGGCAGCTGGGGTCCCGGGAGAGCTGGCCCCGCTGGAGCCACGTTACGGACGCCCTGGCTCCTGAGGAGGGAGAGGAGAGCAGAGTGCAGCTGTGGCGCGTTGGGCAGCAGGCTTCAAAGTCTTAGCTGTTTAGGGGGTGACAGTTCACTGCCACATGGCATCAGCAAGTGGCTTCTGTCCCAGGGGCACAACCCCTCCCCCCCCAACATGCGGGCTGTGAGAAGCCGCCGCTCCTTAGACCAGCAGTCACATATGCCCACGAGTCTTGGGCCTGAAACAAACCGAGGGCAGGAGGAGCCAGCATTTGCTAGGTAACTAGAAGGGCTTGCAGGTCCTATGCCAGTAAGGAAAGTGAGGCCCAGGGCCCTGCCCACATGGCAGTGAGTGGTGGGAAGGGGGCAGGAAGTGAGGCCCGAGCCCTGGGGGTCCTGAGCCCCTCTGGCCCTACCTTGCCAGGCTTGTCTTTGCCGCCGCTGCTGGTGGAGCTGAGGGACCGCATGCGCTGCTCCTTGTGCTCCTCCACCTCGGACTTCAGGTGCTCGATGTGCACCAGGTAGGCCTGCTCCTGGGCCTCCCGGGTGCTCAGCTTCAGCTCCAGGGCCTTCTTCTCCTTCTCCAGCAGGTAGAGCTGGGCCTTCAGCTCAGCCATCTCCTCCTACAGATGGACACAGAGCGGGGGAAGGCAGGCAAGTGAGAGGGTCTGCGGCTATAAGCAAGGGGACAAGGGCGGGGAGGAGAATGACAGCTGTCCCAGGGCACGTGAAGGACTGCCCTGTAGACAATCCCGCGCTGTCCCCTATGGACCAGAATTGAGATGAGTGAACAGAAGATCCAGGCAAGCAGATTCTGGTCACCATGAGGAGAAACTTTCTAACAGCTGCCGTCCCTGTCCCCTGCAAAGGGCTCCGCTGCCTGGGTGGGACCCAGTCTTCCAGTGTGGGGAGACTAAGCGCCGTCGGTCAGAGAGGTTATACAGGAGGGTCGCCCACACAAGGTAGGGTCTGCTTTGCCATTTTCCAAGGCACCAACCCACATATTTGTTCACCCCTGATGGCAACCTTGGTGCCCTGTACCTGAGTCAGACAGGAAGGGAGCGCCCCCGGCAATGATATCGCCCCCAAATGAAAGCAACAGAAACAGAGTCTTTCGTAGGTGACTTACTGATGAGTAACGTCTCAAAGTATCTTAGAGAACCCAGAATAGAGGTTTTTGTGGAGAATAAGTGACTCCAAAATGGGACAGTGCCGTGCTGGGACCAAGAGCCCGACAACAATGATAATCACCCGTACTTGGTGAGCACGCAACACCGTTTAGATGTTCACACAAAGTAAGTCATTTAATCCTTCCAACCTCAGGTAGGAATTATGAGTCTCTCCATTGATGGATGGAACAATGAGGCACACAGAGGGAATGCACCCACTGGGTGAACTGTGGGCCAGCGTGTGAAGCCAGGCCATCTGCTCAGAACCCAGGCTCCTAGCCACTAAGCTCTAGCCCGTGCCCACCATCACATGACCACCAGGCTCCCCAGCTGCCTCCATGACCTTATTTAAGGGGAGTCTTCCCAATGCTGAGTCACTGCCTTGACAGGGATTCGCCACGGTCACTGACTCGAGTCACCCCGGAGTCACCCTCACCTGAGGTGACAAGCCTCACGCCTGGTGTGCTGCCCTGGATACGCCAGCCCCGGGGGAAAACCTAGCGGGCACCCATCACAGCTTATAATACTCAGGACTGGGGGCCATTAGACACGGAGAAGGCAATGTGCTCAGCGACTACCCAAGAGGAGATGCCAAACCTTTCCTGCAGATGAGACATAAAACCAGAATGGAGGGTTTTCATACACTGAGCCCTTCTGATCTTTTGCCAAAAGCACAGGATTCTGAAGGTCCTGGGAACTCTGCACACTGAGCTAACATGGACAGTCAGATCCAGCACAAATGTGAGGCAAGGTTGGAAGAAGGAAAGGTGGGTGCCGGCGATGGGAGAGGAAACGCCTGCGGGGAAAGGTAAGGCAGCCGCTGTGCTGGCAACGGAGGCTCAGCCCAGATGGAGGCCCAAGACCTGGGCTTGTAGCACCCACTCGAGGGCAGGGCAGAGCCAGGACTGAGACCCGACACGCCAGGACTCAGAGGGTGGCCTAGAATCAGAGACGAGGAAGTTTCCTTTCCAGAGATGCGGCAGGAGAACTGGCAGCTGCTCTGGCTCTGGGTGGGAGAGAAAGAGAAGCCTTTGAGGAATCAGAACCACCACTGGGCCATGCGTGGACGTGGAACAGGAATCCTAAGCCGAAACTGTAACAAAAGGAACCTAAACCTCTCGTGCCCTCAGGTCCCAACACATCTAAGCGCAGAACCACCAGCCAGGACACTTACCCGCCGGGGCCCGAGGACCCACGGCAGACACAGCTTCACCAAAGATGAACGTGTGAACATTCTCCCCCAAACACAGAGAGAAAGTGGAAGTGAGTTGGGTTAAAGCAGAAGCAGCATTTGTGAGAACCAGAAATAACAAGTGAAAAACTAGAAAATAAATATTTAAAACAAAGAGATAAAGGAAGAGGAATTGTAACGAGGATAGGATATTTAAAGAAAGAGGAGTGGATCTGAAAAGGGGCCGAGTGAATCACTGGAAATGAAAAGGTGTTCAGGAAAGATCATATACAAGAAGTAAAACCCCCAGGAAACTCGAGTTTCTCAGCAGCGAGTCTGGAACGAAATGGGGAAATGCAACCTTATCTTCTGCCACAGAGCTGGGACGGTGAGCGGTGAGCGAGTCCTCGCACACACCCTGGGACACGCAGGGAGGGGCGCTGACTTGATGCTGGGGGCTGGGCCAGACGCTGGCAACAACTGCCCCCATCAGGGTCTGATGGGGCGCTTCTCTCCAAGCTTCCTATAATTTCTGCTCTTCTAGGAAATTTCCATCATGTGCCCACATTTTATTTTTCAAGTAGCAGTGTTCTCATCGGGATGTCATGATCTGGTTGACTAAACCATTGGCCACACAATGGCATTCAATCTCCAGCCCTCCTCCCCTCCCTGGAGGTCAAGAGGCTGAAAGTGTCAACCCTCTCATCATGTGCGTGGTCCGTATGGTGACCACCTCCGTCCTGAAGCTATCGGGGTCCTTCCACGTCACCTCATGACTTAACCAAGACCCTCCTGTCACTCAGGAAATTCCAAGCTCCGTGCCAAGAACTGGGAACACATCCCAGATTTAATCTTTATCGTACCAGAGCTGCCTCCTGAGAAAGCACGTAGTGGGTGAAGGCCTTGTGCTTGGCAACCCTGGCTGGAAATGAGAAATGTGCACTGCTGAAGGGCGGCCACTTAACTAACACTTCCTGGTAGGAGGCACCGGCTGTCCCGGAAAGCACCTCCTGCCCCAGAGACGCCGCCGCAGCCAGGATGCACCGCCGGAGATCTACCAGGAAACACTAACTGGGCAGCCCTAGCAAACCGCGCCGGCGGGTGTTGTGATCCGAGCAGGGTCCACGCGGCACCCAAGGGACAAGGGTGTCAGGAAACGGCTCTCATCCAAGTTCTGCCCTCCGCCTTGCCCTGCTCGCTGGCCTCAGAGGCTGCTCCAGCTGCAGAGGTCGGAGGTGGCTTCTCCTGGGGAACGAGGCGGCCAGCTCACCCCTCCAGGAACATGCCCGGCCCAAGGGAGCCCCTGACTGGAACTGTCTGTCCGCATCTACAACGAGGCGCTGGGGTTCCCCTGGGGAGAGGCTTCTGAGCAGGAAAGGGCTGACTTCTCATCATCAGCTGACCTGTCTCAGGGGCCTTTCTCTCCTCCCAATGACAGTGGAGTAAATGGGAACAGAGTTCTCGAACCCTCCCCCCACCCCCATACCTTCATGGCCATCAGCTCCTGCATCAGCACCGCATTCTCGAGGTCCAGCCGCTGGCTGTCTCCCCGGGGCTTGACATCGTAGCTGAGAGGGTCGATGTGGATGCTCTCCAGCTCCAGCATGGTCAGCTTGACCGCCGCCCTGTCGTTCTTGAGCTGCTGGATGTAGTCCTTCAGCCTCTGCTCGTCCTCCTTCGTGAACTCCGTGTCGCAGCTGCTGGCCGTGGAGCTGGTCGTGCTGAGAAGATAGACAAGGAGAAGCCATCACATTTCCAAGTCACCGCTACCAGGTCCTTTCTCCTCGCTCTTCTCCACACCCCGTCTCTCCAACAGTATTTAGATGGCAGTCCAGGGGGAAAAAGGCATTCTTCATGGCATAGTAAATTGATACCACCTTTTAGGAAATGAATGTAAAAAATAACAGAAATATTTATACCCTTTAGCACAACAGTGCGGGCCCTAGGAGTGAATCCTAAGGAAGTAATTCCACAAAAGCAATGAGATACACACAAAGGTGTTTCATGGAATAGAGGATTTAGTGAGTCAGTACACAGCAAAAAAAGGGGAAATTATGTAGACATTAGAGTAGTAATTACGACAATGGTGGAGATGTTTTAAGTGAGGAAATAGGGTAAAAATCACACGTGAGTCATAAATATAGGTGTATATGTAGACAGGACTTAAAAAAGGGATATGTTAAGGCCCATGGTCAGCAAACTGAGGCTCGTGAGCCACATGCGGCTCTTTGGCCCCTTGAGTGTGGCTCTTCCTAAGCCTTTGGAGTATCCTAATTAAGTTAATAACAATGTACCTACCTATATAGTTTAAGTTTAAAAAATTTGGCTCTCAAAAGAAATTTCAATCGTTGTACTGTTGATATTTGGCTCTGTTGACTAATGAGTTTGCTGACCAATGTGTTAAGGGAACAAAGCAAGTTGAAAAACAGAATACCTATGGCATGATTCATAGATTGTGTGTATATGTGTACATACATGTATGTGCACACATGTCCCTGACTGCTGACAGCAGTCCCCTCGGGGTGAGACGTAGGAGGAGCAACAGTGAAGAGCGAAGGTTTGTACCATGGAAACCATAGTGTGTGTAATATTGCCACAACAACGGAGAAAGCGGCATGCTCCCAGGCCTCCCCAGCATCCCTCCAGAATAATGACTGAGTATAATGTCCACCACAGGGACTCAGATGGGTCCAGAGGGCCCTTGGCCACTACACTGCATGGTGACCGGGCAGGGGCTGCAGACATGAGGCTGAGCGCTTTGGGAAAACCGAGGCTATGGCCCTCAGGAGGGTCTGGCCTTTGCCAGCAGCGGGCAGGCAGCCCCAATGGCTCAGAATGAGGCCCACTCCACCCAGCCAGGCCTTGGGCATCTGAGCCGGTGTGGACCTACCGCCCTTTCCCGGGAACTGCACTGGACCTGCCCATGCTTGCTGTGGCCCTCATGGAACTGGCTTTGGAAAGATGTCAGGAGAGCAAAGAGGCACCCTGAGCTCCCATGAAAACAGGCCAGGTAGGCATTGTCATCTCTGTCATTACAGATTTGGAAACAGGCTCAGAGTCATTAAATGGCTTGTCTGGTCTAAAGGCTGGAAACTGGTGGGACTGAACTCCGGCCACAGCCTTTTCATTCCACACCTCTGTCCTCCCAAGAATCCTGTTGCGAGAAGCTGTGCCCGGAGCAAGGAGTGACATCCACAGGCTGTTGGCTGCCCTGAGCTCAGGCCCATTCTCCTCAACTTACACTAGAACAGATGTGACGAGGCCCCTAACTCAGCAGATGTAACGTTCCCATAACCTAGGTGTGACCCAGGGCTGGTCCACTCTCACGTGAGACACGTTATCAAGCTGGTCGTGCACGAGAGGAAGAGAACATTTTAGGGCTTGGGGTGGTTTTCAAGTCAGAGAACTCTTTCCTCCTCAGACAGGGAGCTCATGAACACCAGAAACAACTGGTCTACCCCGAAGGATAAGTGGGCATCGGCACTGTAGCTTGTGAGGTAATGGGACCCTCCCCAATTCTCTAGGGAGAGGCCACTACCCTCTTGGGCTGCTGTGGTGGGTGCCAGTGATTCCAAGCAGGTCTCTGACACCAGACAGACCTGAGTAAATGCACTTCCTCCGCCACTCCCCAGCTTCATGGCCCAGAGTAAATCACCAAGCTTTCTGGGCTACGGTGAAGTGGGGATCCTCATAATCCCCCTGTCACCTGCTTGTGGAAAGGGGACATGGGCCCTGAAGCAGGCAGAGCCAGCGAGTGCTGTCACAGAGCACTTGTTCTGGGGGAGGGGCAGCCCCCCCCCCCCCCCCCCCCTTCAGCGCTATGCACCATTTCCACGGTAGGCCACACCACAATTATGACCACAGTATCCTAACTCAGTCTTAGAGAGGTTTGAAATTAATAAAGGAGAAATTATGTACAGTAATCTGGTTATACAAGAATGTCCAGAGGGGGACAAAGACTGT
>NW_005879834.1:8161-11059 GCF_000147115.1 Myotis lucifugus | reverse complement strand
TCAGTAATCTTGTCATGTCACAGTTTTATACCTCTAATCTCGGTGTTTGAACAAGGCCTTAACGAAAGTATGGCTGTATTTACTTGTATTTCAACGGTTTTCACAGGTTTCTAATCATTTCCATGTACAATCATTGTGTATTTTAAGAGTTTTACCAACATGAGACATTTTTCTATGAAATATATACCTGACAATTCAGGATTAAAACTGCTTCTTTCAAAAAACTCCAGCAAATTCAGCCAAAATAGTAAATATGAACAGTATTCTCTTTATTTAAAGGCTACATACACAAATTCTGAGCTCTATAAATGGCAATTGTTCATGTTTGAAAGAACTTTCTTCAGAAAAACATCTAGTCAGTAAGCCAGAATTGTAACATTATCAGTAATCTTATCATTTCAATGCTTTATTCCTCTAATCTCGGTGTTTGAACAAGGCCTTAAGGAAAGTATGGCTGTATTTACTTGTATTTCAAGGGTTTTCACACGTTTCTAATCATTTCCATGTACAATCAATGTGTATCTTAAGAGTTTTACCAGCATGAGACATTTTTCTTAGAAATATATACATGACAATTCAGGATTTAAACTGCTTCTTTCAAAAAACTCCAGCCAATTCAGCCAAAATAGTAAATATGAATAGTATTCTCTTTATTTAAAGGCCTCATACACAAATTCTGAGCTCTATAAATGGCAATTCTTCATGTTTGAAAGACTTTTCTTCAGAAAAAACATCTAGTCAGTTAGCCAGAATTGAAACATTATCAGTAATGCTTGACATTTCACAGCTTTATACCTCTAATCTCGGTTTTTGAACAAGGTCTTAAGGAAAATATGGCTGAATTTACTTGTATTTCAAGGGTGTTCAAACGTTTGTAATCATTTTCATGTACAATCATTGTGTATTTTAAGAGTTTTCCCAACATGAGACATTTTTCTTAGAAATATATACATCAATCTTCAGGATTTAAACTGCTTCTTTCAAAAAATTCCAGCCAATTCAGCCAAAACAGTAAATATCAACAGTATTCTCTTTATTTAAAGGCTTCATACACAAATTCTGAGCTCTATAAATGGCAATTCTTCATGTTTGAAAAAACTTTCTTCGGAAAAACGCCAAGTAAGTTTGCCAGAATTGTAACATTATCAGTAATCTTGTCATTTCACAGCTTTATACCTCTAATCTCGGTGTTTGAACAAGGCCTTAACGAAAGTATGGCTGAATTTACTTGTATTTCAAGGGTTTTCACACGTTTCTAATCTTTTCCATGTACAGTCATTGTGTATTTTAAGAGTTTTACCAACATGAGACATTTTTCTTAGAAATATATACATGACAATTCAGGATTAAAACTGCTTCTTTCAAAAAACTCCAGCCAATTCAGCCAAAATATTAAATATGAATAGTATTCTCTTTATTTAAAGGCCTCATACACAAATTCTGAGCTCTATAAATGGCAATTCTTCATGTTTGAAAGAACTTTCTTCAGAAAAAGGAGAAGTAACTTTGCCAGAATTGTAACATTATCAGTAATCTTGTCATTTCACAGCTTTATACCTCTAATCTCGGTGTTTGAACAAGGCCTTAAGGAAAGTATGGCTGTATTTACTTGTATTTCAACGGTTTTCACAGGTTTCTAATCATTTCCATGTACAATCATTGTGTATTTTAAGAGTTTTACCAACATGAGACAGTTTTCTTAGAAATATATACATGAATATTCAGGATTTAAACTGCTTCTTTCAAAAAACTCCAGCAAATTCAGCCAAAATAGTAAATATGAACAGTATTCTCTTTATTTAAAGGCTTCATACACAAATTCTGAGCTCTATAAATGGCAATTCTTCATGTTTGAAAGAACTTTCTTCAAAAAAAGATCTAGTCAGTTAGCCAGAATAGTAACATTATCAGTAATCTTGTCATTTCCATGCTTTATATCTCTAATCTCGTTGTTTGAACAAGGCCTTAACGAAAGTATCGCTGTATTTACTTGTATTTCAAGGGTTTTCACACGTTTCTAATCATTTCCATGTACAATCATTGTGTATTTTAAGAGTTTTCCCAACCTAAGACAATTTTCGTAGAAATATATACATGAATCTTCAGGATTTAAACTGCTTCTTTCAAAAAACTCCAGCCAATTCAGAGAAAATAGTAAATATGAACAGTATTCTCTTTATTTAAAGGCTTCATACACAAATTCTGAGGTCTATAAATGGCAATTGTTCATGTTTGAAGAACTTTCTTCAGAAAAACATCTAGTCAGTTAGCCATAATTGTAACATTATCAGTAATCTTGTCATTTCACAGCTTTATAAATCTAATCTCGGTGTTTGAACAAGGCCTTAACGAAAGTATGGCTGAATTTACTTGTATTTCAAGGGTTTTCACACGTTTCTAATCTTTTCCATGTACAGTCATTGTGTATTTTAAGAGTTTTACCAACATGAGACATTTTTCTTAGAAATATATACATGACAATTCAGGATTAAAACTGCTTCTTTCAAAAAACTCCAGCCAATTCAGCCAAAATAGTAAATATGAATAGTATTCTCTTTATTTAAAGGCCTCATACACAAATTCTGAGCATTATAAATGGCAATTCTTCATGTTTGAAAGAACTTTCTTCAGAAAAACATCTAGTCAGTTAGCCAGAATTGTAACATTATCAGTAATCTTGTCATTTCACAGCTTTATCCCTCTAATCTCGGTGTTTGAACAAGGCCTTAAGGAAAGTATGGCTGTATTTACTTGTATTTCAAGGGTTTTCACACGTTTCTAATCATTTCCATGTACAATCAATGTGTATCTTAAGAGTTTTACCAGCATGAGACATTTTTCTTAGAAATATATACATGAAAATTCAGGATTTAAACTGCTTCTTCAAAAAACTCCAGC
>NW_005879834.1:0-3824 GCF_000147115.1 Myotis lucifugus | reverse complement strand
GGATTTAAACCTGCTTTTTTCCATAAAACTCCGAGCCATTTCAGCCAAAACAGTAAATTATGACCAGTATCCTCTTTATTTAAAGGCTTCATACACAAAATTCTGAGCTCTATAAATGGCAATTGTTCATATTTGAAGAACTTTCTTCAGAAAAACATCTAGTCAGTTAGCCAGAATTGTAACATTATCAGTAATCTTGTCATTTCACAGCTTTATACCTCTAATCTCGGTGTTTGAACAAGGCCTTAACGAAAGTATGGCTGAATTTACTTGTATTTCAAGGGTTTTCACACGTTTCTAATCATTTCCATGTACAGTCATTGTGTATTTTAAGAGTTTTACCAACATGAGACATTTTTCCTAGAAATATATACATGACAATTCAGGATTAAAACTGCTTCTTTCAAAAAACTCCAGCAAATTCAGCCAAAATAGTAAATATGAACAGTATTCTCTTTATTTAAAGGCTACATACACAAATTCTGAGCTCTATAAATGGAAATTGTTCATGTTTGAAAGAACTTTCTTCAGAAAAACATCTAGTCAGTAGGCCCGAATTGTAACATTATCAGTAATCTTATCATTTCAATGCTTTATACCTCTAATCTCGGTGTTTGAACAAGGCCTTAACGAAAGTATGGCTGTATTTACTTGTATTTCAAGGGTTTTCACACGTTTCTAATCATTTCCATGTACAATCATTGTGTATTCCTAGAGTTTTCCCAACCTAAGACAGTTTTCGTAGAAATATATCCATGAATCTTCAGGATTTAAACTGCTTCTTTCAAAAAACTCCAGCAAATTCAGCCAAAATAGTAAATATGAACAGTATTCTCTTTATTTAAAGGCTTCATACACAAATTCTGAGCTCTATAAATGGCAATTGTTCATGTTTGAAGAACTTTCTTCAGAAAAACATCTAGTCAGTTAGCCAGAATTGTAACATTATCAGTAATCTTGTCATTTCACAGCTTTATCCCTCTAATCTCAGTGTTTGAACAAGGCCTTAAGGAAAATATGGCTGAATTTACTTGTATTTCAAGGGTTTTCACACGTTTGTAATCATTTTCATGTACAATCATTGTGTATTCTAAGAGTTTTCCCAAACTAAGACAGTTTTCGTAGAAATATATACATGAATCCTCAGGATTTAAACTACTTCTTTCAAAAAACTCCAGCCAATTCAGAGAAAATAGTAAATATGAACAGTATTCTCTTTATTTAAAGGCTTCATACACAAATTCTGAGCTCTATAAATGGCAATTGTTCATGTTTGAAGAACTTTCTTCAGAAAAACATCTAGTCAGTTAGCCATAATTGTAACATTATCAGTAATCTTGTCATTTCACAGCTTTATACCTCTAATCTCGGTGTTTGAACAAGGCCTTAACGAAAGGATGGCTGAATTTACTTGTATTTCAAGGGTTTTCACACGTTTCTAATCATTTCCATGTACAGTCATTGTGTATTTTAAAGAGTTTTTACCAACATGAGACATTTTTTCTTAGAAATATATACATGACAATTCAGGATTAAAACTGCTTCTTTCAAAAAAATCCCAGCCAATTAAGCAAAAATAGTAAATATGAACAGGATTTCTCTTTATTTAAAGGCTTCATACACAAATTCTGAGCTCTATAAATGGCAATTCTTCATGTTTGAAAGAACTTTCTTCAGAAAAACGTCTAGTCAGTTAGCCAGAATTGTAACATTATCAGTAATCTTGTCATTTCACAGCTTTATCCCTCTAATCTCGGTGTTTGAACAAGGCCTTAAGGAAAATATGGCTGAATTTACTTGTATTTCAAGGGTTTTCACACGTTTGTAATCATTTTCATGTACAATCATTGTGTATTTTAAGAGTTTTCCCAACATGAGACAGTTTTCTTAGAAATATATACATCAATCTTCAGGATTTAAACTGCTTCATTCAAAAAACTCCAGCAAATTCAGCCAAAATAGTAAATATGAACAGTATTCTCTTAATTTAAAGGCTTCATACACAAATTCTGAGCTCTATAAATGGCAATTCTTCATGTTTCAAAGAACTTTCTTCAGAAAAACGACAAGTAAGTTTGCCAGAATTGTAACATTATCAGTAATCTTGTCATTTCACAGCTTTATACCTCTAATCTCGGTGTTTGAACAAGGCCTTAACGAAAGTATGGCTGAATTTACATGTATTTCAAGGGTTTTCACACGTTTCTAATCTTCTCCATGTACAGTCATTGTGTATTTTAAGAGTTTTACCAAAATGAGACATTTTTCTTAGAAATATATACATGACAATTCAGGATTAAAACTGCTTCTTTCAAAAAACTCCACCAATTCAGCCAAAATATTAAATATGAATAGTATTCTCTTTATTTAAAGGCCTCATACACAAATTCTGAGCTCTATAAATGGCAATTCTTCATGTTTGAGAGAACTTTCTTCAGAAAAAGGAGAAGTAAGTTTGCCAGAATTGTAACATTATCAGTAATCTTGTCATTTCACAGCTTTATCCCTCTAATCTCGGTGTTTGAACAAGGCCTTAACGAAAGTATGGCTGTATTTACTTGTATTTCAACGGTTTTCACAGGTTTCTAATCATTTCCATGTACAATCATTGTGTATTTTAAGAGTTTTCCCAACATGAGACAGTTTTCTTACAAATATATACATCAATCTTCAGGATTTAAACTGCTTCATTCAAAAAACTCCAGCAAATTCAGCCAAAATAGTAAATATGAACAGTATTCTCTTAATTTAAAGGCTTCATACACAAATTCTGAGCTCTATAAATGGCAAATCTTCATGTTTGAAAGAGCTTTCTTCAGTAAAACGACAAGTAAGTTTGCCAGAATTGTAACATTATCAGTAATCTTGTCATTTCACAGCGTTATACCTCTAATCTCGGTGTTTGAACAAGGCCTTAACGAAAGTATGGCTCTATTTACTTGTATTTCAAGGGTTTTCACACGTTTCTAATCATTTCCATATAGAAATCATTGTGTATTTTAAGAGTTTTCCCAACCTAAGACAGTTTGCGTAGAAATATATACATGAATCTTCAGGATTTAAACTGCTTCTTTCAAAAATCTCCAGCCAATTCAGCCAAAATAATGAACATGAACAGTATTCTCTTTATTTAAAGGATTCATACTCAAATTCTGAGCTCTATATATGGCAATTCTTCATGTTTGAAAGAGCTTTCTTCAGAAAAACATCTAGTCAGTTAGCCAGAAATGTAACATTATCAGTAATCTTGTCATTTCACAGCCTTATACCTCTAATCTCCGTGTTTGAACAAGGCCTTAACGAAAGTATGGCTGTATTTACTTGTATTTCAAGGGTTTTCACACGTTTCTAATCATTTCCATGTACAATCATTGTGTATTCTAAGAGTTTTCCCAACCTAAGACAGTTTTCGTAGAAATATATACATGAATCTTCTGGATTTAAACTGCTTCTTTCAAAAAACTCCAGCTAATTCAGAGAAAATAGTAAATATGAACAGTATTCTCTTTATTTAAAGGCTTCATACACAAATTCGGAGCTCTATAAATGGCAATTGTTCATGTTTGAAGAACTTTCTTCAGAAAAACATCTAGTCAGTTAGCCAGAATTGTAACATTATCACTAATATTGTCATTTCACAGCTTTATACCTCTAATCTCGGTGTTTGAACAAGGCCTTAACGAAAGTATGGCTGTAATTACTTGTATTTCAAAGGTATTTACAGGTTTCTAATCATTTCCATGTACAATCATTGTGTATTTTAAGAGTTTTACCAACATGAGACAGTTTCTTAGAAATATATACATGAAAATTCAGGATTAAAA
>NW_005879833.1:0-6722 GCF_000147115.1 Myotis lucifugus | reverse complement strand
TTGGGCTCAATCCCCAGTGGGGGACATGCAGGAGGCAGCCAATCAATGATTCTCTCTTATCATTGATGTTTCTATCTCTCTATCACTCTTCTTCCTCTCTAAGATCAATAAAAATATATTTTTTAAAAAGTGACAATAGCTAACACAGCAAATAACAGTCCGGTATGAATGAATCAAAATTGTATCTATTTTTTTTTTTTGTCAGATTGGCAAAAAAATATATTTTTTGGTGTGCTACAGAATTTTAATAATTAGTTTATGTGTGCCATGAGAGGAAAGAGGTTGAAAATTGCTTTTTAAAGGGGAATTTCCAGAAGTTTTATACAACATTTTGGTGTATATACCATTGGTTAGAACATAGTCTCATGGCCATACCTAGAACTGAAAATATAATCTTTCAATAACATGCATGGTAAAGATTTTGTTCTTTATAGAATGCTTTGCTTTAAGAGTTAGAAATAATATCTGGATTAACAGCTGGTGGTCAATAAGTTATTCAAAATTCCTTCTTTTTTGTATACACTTAATATTTTAAATTGGTAGCATTATAGATAGATCAGGAGTACTAGAAACTAAATATTAGTGAAAACTGTTTGCTAAAACCTAATAAAGTTGTGTGACTTTGAGATCTTTCAGCCTTCCCTTCCTATGTGTCATAATGAGATTCTGATTCTGATTTATGAAAATCTGTTGATAAACATTGGTAAATAAACCACGTTCCTTTAATGCGGACAAAGGATGCAACTAAGAACATGCAGACACTACTTAAAGCAGGAGAGACAGAGTAATTAGAACCAGAAGAGCCATGTCACCAGTCTTCAGGTCCCCACCAAAGCTTTGCCAATGATACCATCATTTTTGAGTGAATCTTGTCTGGTCCCTTGAGGAGTACCTTCTGCCTTTCTCTCAGCTTTCTAATTTTAGAGGCATGCTTCTTGTGATTATTCTGTAGATTCCAAGCTACTTTCTTGCTTGCCAACAAGATGCAACAATTAACAACCCCAGCATGTTCCTGAGTGCTTACTCAGAGGGCAAATCAAAGTTTAGTTTCCCAGGACCAATTTTCCAGGTATCCCTGTTCCCAACATTTCTTTTCTCTGGCACCCAAGACTACTTCTGCCAGTTTTAACAAGCTGAGCTGGGAAGATTATATACAACAAGAGTTCCTTGCACTTCTCTATAGATTTACTTTTACTCTGATGTTTCCACTGTGACTGCCATCTGCCCCCATTTAACATCAGTCAGGAAAATCATTTCCCTGACTCTTCTGCTCTAGGCAGAGGTTTACGTTCATAATAATTGTTAATCAGTGATCAGCATACAGTTGATGTTCTGGAAATTGCAATGATTTTATGGCTGTTTATGAGCAGTTTGTTCGTCTTCCTCTTCCTCTATCTGAAATCAGTGTACTACATCTCAGATGCTCTTGACCACCCTGGATTCATGAGTCTTTGTATCTACTTTACTACACTCAGGCCCACTGGGATCAGATTCTTTGTTGCCTTTTAAATTTTTCTTTGGATGAGAATTGTTTGTATCTTGGGACTATTTATAATTTTTCCAATACAAATATAGACACAAAGATTGAGGATATCATAAGCACCAACTATACTTAGGGCAAAATGATTTCACTACAGAGTAGCCACAGGTCTTGATGGAAACCAATAAAGCTGGCTTGGTCCTTGTATAGGAATCAGTGTGGGGTATGAAACACCATTTGGCTTTGTTCTTGGATGGCCCCGGTTCTGCATCTATTCTTTGCCACATTTTAGCTATATAATATTAGGCAAATAAGTTATTCTCTCTAAGTGTACTCCTAAGTATTTATAGTATTTCTGTAAGGCTTTAATGGGATTTATAGAGCCCATTGCATAGTGCCTGATATAGTAACCACATACAAAATATTAACTTTTCCATTGAGATTAAAAATGGCGGCAGAGTAAGTGGATACTCCCTGGACCAAACCGGAATTACAACTAAAACAGAAAAACTTCCTGAATAATCAACAAAAGACTCACTGGAAAGAATCCTGATAACTGAGGATGGAAAATGGAGACCACATAGAGACTGGTAGGAGGGGTGGAGGTGCAAAAGGGCTGGCCGGGAGCCCACAGACAACAAATGAAGTTCTGGAGAGTTATCTCAGCTGTGGGGAGTTGCCACTGAGAACTCAGGGGTCTAGTCCCCAAGCTGGGCCCCCCAAAAGAGAGCACCAGAACTGAGAAGGGTACCCATATAATACCTGGCTGTGAAAAGCATCGGGGTTACTATCTGCCAGGGAGAGACAGCTGGAAATTCAGGCACCCTCTTAAAGGGCCAATGCACAAAATTCCCTGTGGAGCCACACACCTTATGCTCCAGCAGAGGGAGGGCAGAGCGGACTGGAGCTGAGTGAGCAGAAGCCAAGATCAAGGGCTCTGAGGTTAGAACTCAGAAGGCAGACACTCCCTTTGTTGTGTTGAGTCATTCCCTCATGCTGCAGAGGTCATCTTTCTCACCTAAACATTTGTTAACCAGACGGCTTTGCCTGGAGGGAAAACAGTTGACCCACCCTATTGGAAAATACCTAGCCCCACTGTGAGGTGTTTCTGAGGCCCATTAAGAGACTGAGAATAAAAATTAGCCTCCAGGCAGAAGCAATCACCCCACCCTATAAAAAAAATCTTTCCTCACACCTGAGGACAATTGCCTGGGTGCCATTCAAGGCATAATCCTATCAGTCTGTAGGCAGAGCTGGTCTCTGGGGGCTTTGAGTCTTTGCCTGACCTAATTAGTCAGAAACAGCATTTGGCAGTCTTGCACTAGAGATTGAGAGGCATAGCGGATCTGCCTAATACATAGTCACAAACCCAAACTGGCATCCAAAATGAGGAGACAAAGAAACAATCCCCAAATGAAAGAACAAGAGAATTTTCCAGAAGAAAAGATAAATGAAATGGAGATAAATTTATCAGATATAAAGTGCAGCATAATGATGCTAAAGATGCTCAATATCATAAGAAAAGATATAGTAACTATGCAAACAGAAATAAAGAATTACATAGCACAAATAAAGAACACATTGGAAGGAATACACAGCAGACTAGGGGAAACTGAGGATCGAATCAGTGAATTAGAAGACAGGGTTGCAAAAATCAGAGAATCAAAAAGAAAAAAACAACTAAAAAACAAGAGGACAGTTTAAAAGAGCTGTGAGACAATGGGAAACGTAACAATATTCGAATAGCAGGTGGGCCAGAAGAGGCAGAAAGGGGTAGAGAACGTGTTTGAAGAAATAATAGCAGAAAACTTCCCTAACCTGGTAAAGAAAAACATCACACAAGTTCAGAAAGCACAGAGAACTCCAAGCAAGAAGACCCAAACAGGCCACACTAAGGTGCTTCATAATTAAAAAATTAAAGACAATGAGAGAATCTTAAAGGCAGCAAACAGTTACCTACAAAGGAGCTCCCATAAGGCTGACACCTGATTTCTCATCAGTAATTCTACAGGCCAGAAGGGAATGGCATGAAGTACTCAAAGTAATGGAAAGCAAGGATCTGAGACCAAGATTACTATAGCCAGGAAGGCTATCACTCAAAATAGATGGTCAAATAAAGAGCTTCCCAGACAAAAAAAAAAGACTAAAGGAGTATATCGCCACCAAGCCAGCATTACAAGAAAGAGAGACTAAACAAACCCATTTACCACTGCAACAAAAAAATTAAGATACTTAGGAATAAACTTAACCAAGGAGGCAAAAGACCTGTACTCAGAAAACTACAGGACGTTGAAAAAAGAGAAAGGAGAAGATATAAACAAGTGGAAGAATATACCATGTTCATGGATTTGTAGAATCAACATCATTAAAATGTCCATACTACCCAAGGCAATCTACAGATTCAATGCAATCCCTATTAAAATACCAAGAGCATATTTCACAGATGTAGAACATGCCCTTGACTGGAATTACATACTTGTATATCATATATTTGTATATAGTTTGTGAGTATTTTCTCCCATTTAAAGGTTGTCACTTTCCTCTGATGATTTTTGCCTTTGCTGTGAGAAGCTTTTTAGTTTGAGGTAGTCCCACTTGTTTATTTTGCTTTTGTTGTCTATGCTTTTGGCATCATGTCCATGAAATCATTGCCAAGGCCAATGTCATGAAGTTTTCTTTTAGGAGTTTTACAGTGTCCGGTGTTACACTGAAGTTTTTAAAGAATTTTGAGTTGATTTTGTGTATAATGTTAGATAGGATTTATTTATATTTTCATTGCATGTGGATATCCACTTTTCCTAGCACCATTTGTTGAAGACACCACCCTTTCCTAATTTTGTATTCTTGGCACCCTTGTTGAATATGAATTTATTTCCAGGTTTTCTATTGTGTTTAATTGTTCTACGTGCCTGTATTAATGACAGTACAATATTGCTTTAATTACTGTGTTTTGTAATATACACTGAGTGGCCAGATTATTATGACCAGCCCATCAGTACTTCATTGACACTTCCAAAAATACTGAATATTGAAAACTTCCTAAGCAAATACTCTCAAGGTTTTATTATTATTATTATTCGCATAACTAATTCACTTCATTGTACTGATGGGGTGGTCATAATAATCTGGCCACTCAGTGTATTTTGAAATCAGCAAACATACAGTCTTCAGCTTTGTTCTTCTCAGAATTCTTTTTAAAAAATATATATATTTTATTGATTTTTTACAGAGAGGAAGGGAGAGGGATAGAGAGTCAGAAACATGGGTGAGAGAGAAGCATCGATCAGCTGCCTCCTGCACACCCCCCACCGGGGATGTGCCTGCAACTAAGGTACATGCCCTTGACCAGAATAGAACCTGGGACCCTTCAGTCCCCAGGCCGACGTTCTATCCAGTGAGCCAAACTGGTCAGGGCACTTCTCAAAATTCTTTTGACTAGTCAGGGTCTTTTGTGATTCCATATAAATTTTAGGATTGCTTTTTCTATTTCTGTAAAAAATGCCATTAAAATTTTGATAGGTATTATATTGCATCTAGATTGCTTTGGGCAGTATGGACATTTTAACATTATGTATTTCAATTTAGGGAGACTGGATAGCTTTCCATTTATTTGTCACTTTAATTTGTTTCATCGATGTTTTGTAATTTTCAGTGTACAAGTTGTTTACTTTGTTAGTTAAGTTTATTCCTAAATATTTTATTCTTTTTGATGCTGTTACACATGATATTGTTTTCTTAATTTTGTTTTGGGTAGTTCATTGTTAGTATATAGAAATGTAACTGATTGGTTTTTGTGTGTGTAGATTTTGTATTCTACAACTTTACTGAACCATTTACTCATTCTAACAGTTTTTTTGGTGGAATCTTTCTCCACATAAGATCATGTCATCTGTAAGCAAAGATAGCTTTACTTCTTTCTTTCCTATTTGGATGTCTTTCTTCCTTCCTTTCTTCTTCTTTCTTTCTTTCTTTCTTTCTTCTTTCTTCTTTCTTTCTTTCTTTCTTTCTTTCTTTCTTTCTTTCTTTCTTTTTTCTTGCCTAATTGCTGTGAGTAAGACTTGCAGTACCATAATGAGTAGTAGTTGTTCCTGATCTAGGAAGAAAAGCTTTCTGTGTTTCACCATTGAGTATGATGTTTGCTGTAGGCTTTTATATACACTGAGTGGCCAGATTATTATGACCACCTCATCAGTACTTCATTGACACTTCCAAAAATACTGAATATTGAAAACTTCCTAAGCAAATACTCTCAAGGTTGTATTATTATTATTATTATCATTATTATTATTATTTGCATAACTAATTCACTTCATTGTACTGATGGGGTGGTCATAATAATCTGGCTGGTCATAATAATCTGGCCATTCAGTGTATGTCTTTTATGATGATATAATTTCCTTTAATTTCTAGTTTGTTGAGAGTTTATATCATGAAAGGATGTTGAAACTTGTTGCATGATTTTTCTGCATCTATTAGGATAATCATGTGATTTTTTAGCTTTCATTCGGTTAATATGGCATATCACATTGGTTGAATCCCATATTCCTTGCAGCCAGGAGGAAAATCATTACTTGGTCAGATGTATGATTTTTTTAAATGTGCTGCTGAATTTGGTTTGCTACTGTTTTGTTGAAGATTTTTGCATCTATATTCATCAAACACATTGACCTATATTTTTCTTTCCTTGTAGTCTTTTTCTGGCTTTGGTAACAGGGTAGTGTTGACCTCATACAATGAATTTGGAAGTATTCTCTGCTCTCCAATTTTCTGAAATGAGTTTGAGAAGGATTTTTGTTAATTCTTCTTTAAATATTTTGTAGAATTCATCAGTATAGCAATCTGTTCTCTGGCTTTTCTCTGGTGGGAGATATTTGATGACTGATTCAATGTCCTTTCTAATTACAGGTTTGTTTAGATTTTCTATTTCAATATAATTCAGTCCTGGTAGGTTATATGTCCCTAAAAATTTATTCATTTAACCTAGGCTGTCTAATTTGCTGATGTATAATTGTTCATAGTCCTCTCTCGTGATCCTTTTTATTTCTGTGGCATCAAAATTAGTGATGTCTTAATATTAAAAATTTCCCCAACTGTCTCAAGATTTCTTTACAGTTTATTGATTTAAATCATTGTTTAAAAATGTTTCCTACATTGCAATTTCTGAGGTATCTTTTAAGTTACTTTTGAGCTATATATTTTCCCTCAATTATACTCTTGCTATAAATTTGCAGAAGAAATTGAG
>NW_005879832.1:0-6722 GCF_000147115.1 Myotis lucifugus | reverse complement strand
GATGCCTATTTTACTGGGGCGTTATGAGGATTAGATGACCTGATTATGGGTGCATCTGAATGGTACCATATCTGACTGAGAAGTGGACAGACACCCCAGTTGATCACTTGAATGTTTTATCTTCAGCTGTGCTCTCACCTGATCCACCCACAAGGGCAGGTGGTTGGAGCCTCTGTGGCAGCAGACCTGGTGGAGATGGGAGCTACCAGACAGAAAACGTCCTGTTTAAGGAGTAGCTGCTACTCACGCCGGCCTCTGTTATGTGGGAATGGGGTTGGTCATCTTATTGCCAGGTCTTTTGAGTTTTCAGGAGAAGATAGAAATGCACATTTTAAGATATATTTTCCACTCTAACCCGTTTGGCTCGGTGGATAGAGCGTCGGCCTGTGGACTGAAGGGTCCCAGGTTCGATTCCGGTTAAGGGCATGTACCTTGGTTGCGGGCACATCCCCAGTAGGGGGTGTGCAGGAGGCAGTTGATCGATGTTTCTCTCTCATTGATGTTTCTATCTCATCAATGTTTCTAACTCTCTATTCCTCTCCCTTCCTCTCTGTAAAAGAATCAATACAATATATAAAAAAATGATATATTTTCCAATGCTTAAATTTTTACAAGCTATTTAAAAATTTTTTAAATTGTGAGAGCTAAAAGCAAACCAAGTATATGGACCAGATCAAGAGACACCATTGTGTGATCATTGCTACACTATCCCCAAGTCCAGATAGCAAGAAATAAGTGGTACAGTTCAAGGACATGGAAATGGCTAACATCAGGTTTCTTTTATTCCATGCCAATGTGCTAAGCACTCTAATACTTCATTTAATCATGATAACAACTCAATTCACTTGATTAATATATACTAACTAGAGGCCTGGTGCACAAAATTCATGCATGGGGTTGGGTGGGTTCCTCAGCCTGGCCTGCACCCTCTCCAATCTGGGACCCCTTGGGGGATGTCCGACTGCCGGTTTAGGATTGGGCCTAAACTGGCAGTCAGACATCCCTCTCACAATCTGGGACCACTGGCTCCTAACCACTCACCTGCATGCCTTCCTGATGGCCCCTAACCCCTCTGCCTGCCTGTCTGATCATCCCTAACTGCCTCTGCCTGCCTGATCACCCCAACCCCTCTGCCTGCCTGCCTACCACCCCTAATCACTCTGCCTGCCTGCCTGATCACCCCTAACTCCTCTGCCTGCCTGCCTACTGCCCCTAATCACTCTGCCTGCCTGCCTGATCGCCCCTAACTGCTCTTCCTGCCTGCCTGATCACCCCTAACTGCCTCGGCCCCTGCCACCATGGCTTTGTCCAGAAGGACGTCTGGTCTATCCGGTCTAATTAGCATATTACCCTTTTATTAGTATAGATGAGCATGCACTCTGTTCTATATACAGGGCACCTGGCAGTAAACAAGACAGAAAAAATTATCCTCATGAAGTTTTTATTCTATGTGGTCAATAGGTCTCAGTGATACATGTGGAGGAAATAGAATTAAAGAAAATGATTCCAGGGGCAGAACGATTTATGTCCAAAGTTGAAATAGGTGGCCATTTTCAACAAACATGAAGGATTATAACAGGAAAACTAAATATGAATTACGTAGAAAAGTCACTCACTGGCTGTGCTGAGTCACTCACTGAAGATAAATAGGAGGAAAGCTGGTACATTTCCAGGATAGCGATTTAAGTACGGTACCAGGAAGAACTTCCCAGTAGCATGGCTGTTAAGCAGAAACAGGTGGCTGAAGTTGATTGAGGACTCTCTCCCCACTGGGGAACTCCAGGAATGGGGTGGTCAACACTCATCCAAACATATAGTCTCTCTTGGAGACAGGGCGTTGGACTGCAGCCATGGGCCTGAGTAGCTCAATGAAAAGATTTTTAATTTCTAAAGTTCTTCCTTTGGCCTAGAGAGAGTCTCATGTTTAAAAAAAAGTTTAAATTTCTGTTTAGAAAGATCTCTTCTTGCATAGATCAAGCTACATAGATGAGCTCATGTAAGGAGTGCATTTTTTAATTTTAGCACTTTCTATAAATGGGTTTTTCTAAACCCTAAGCTGAAGTTGTTACCTCGACGGGGAACATGGAGATAATTTTTCATTCTTTCATGCTATGCTGAATGTCAGCAGTAGAAGCTCCTAAAAATAATCATACCTTGTATTTATATAGCACCTTTTCCGGAGGTTCTCAAACTGCTTTGCAGACATCATGTAATTAATCCCTTTAAAGCATCCTGAAGACAGCAGAATTATATTACGTTAATATCTGTCTTGCATATAAGGTTACATTTTATACTTACATATTATATTTATATTGTGCTCTGTGAACTCTATATCAGGCATGGAGTTTGCTGTCCAAAACCACGTTCTGATTATTGTATCGAATGGTCTGACAAGCAGGAGGGATGAACAACATATACTGTAATATCCAGGAAGGTATGTCCTGGCGAGTGAAGGGGGATTCAGTAGAGGCTGCTGAGAGTTTGTGAAGGTTTCATTTATCTCTCAGGTTCATGGGGGAGCCATTTTAGGAGTATGAGAAGTGGATGTGGAAAGAGAATGCTAACAACTCTGAAAACCAGTATGTCTGGCTTATTTGAATGAGTGGAGGTAAATGAGGGAGAAAAGGTTTGAATGAAATAGGTGATACTGTTAATTTATTATTGTTTCTGTGCTGTGTCCCATTTCTTAGCCTCTTCTCCCCATTTACCCACACAACTTCTCCTTGAGAAACTTTTGCATTCATCTTTCTCAACTCATATCTTCTGCACGTATAGGGAAGATTTTAACAGGAATTATTCTGTAGTCAGCCATTGACACCTTAGTATAAACTTAAGATGGGATAACCTCTGCCAAACATTTCAACACTTTAAACCTCATCTCATTAATATGCATACAAGCTCTTAGCATAGCACCAAGCACTTAGCTAATGGCTATGCAAGTCATTATTATTATTACTAGTGACCCAGTGCGTGGATTCATGCACATTGAAAGGAAATTAATTAGAAGGTGACCAGTGGAGCAGGACTGGGCTAGACGGGGCAGACCCTCCTTGCTGTCTGTGGAGTGAGCGGGGTCCCTCCGGCAGGTGGCGCTGGCCTGCGGGGAGTGGGCTGAAACCGGCTCTCCGATATCCCCCGAGGGGTCCCGGAGTGCGAGAGGGCACTCTGCAAAGTTGCTGTCATACAGGGTGTGGAACACAAATGCAAGTGTGCAGTAAACCAGATTTGGGGCCGACAGTGCCCCAGCAACAACATAACCCACAGCCTAAGGTGGAATCGCACGGCCCAGTGAGGAATCAGGCTCCCTCCTCTCTGGTTTCAGGGTGTGTCACCCAAGAACCTCTGCTGCCAAGTCACTGCAGCTTGGCAGCTCCTGCATTGAGCGCCTGCCCCCAGGTGGTCAGTGTGCATCATAGCGGCCGGTCGGATGGTAGGAGGGACACTTAGCATATTTGCCTTTTATCTATATAGGGTTGCAAAAATGTCAGACATGGTTGAGCGGGAATGACAGTGTATTGGGTCCCTGCAGATGTTCATGCATCCTTGAAATCAGGCTTCATGAGTAGCTCTCAGTTTCATCTATGCATAAAACTGGTCCTGGCAATGAACACAGCAAAAGAAACCTGCCACTTGGTCCCAGCAGGTGGCTAGAGAATTGATAGAGGAAAGAGGGAAGGAGATGAAACCTGAGGAGCTTTGCTAGGGCAGGAGAGGGTGCTGTGCATGATGATAACTTGGACAGAGAGGGAAAAGGGGAGGAGAACTCTGGAGAAGACCCCACGGCCCCAGCTTGGAGGCGTGGGCATTCAACTGCTGGGGAGGACAATACGGAGGCTTAGAAAGGGCAAATGTTTACATAGGCTCCAGCTTGTGCCCGGCCCAGCAGGCTGCCTGCAGGTTTACAGCTGAACATTATCATCATGGCACTGTCTTCTCTGGAGCGGCCAACCGGAGGGAACGGCCAGGGACATTCCCGCCAGCCCAGAGGTTCTGGTGCCGCCCTTTGAGTGTTTTCAAATTGGCAAGAGCAGGCTGGTGACTTCCACCAGCCAACTCAATCTTCCATGCTCATGGACCCAAAATTTAGCATTTGTACTAGTTCCAAAACTCCTCTCATTGGCTCTAATAAGCCCTTTCAAACCAACTGAAGTCTCAGCACCAAATGCACTTTAAAGTGTGAACTAGGCCTTGAGTAGTCCCAGACCCTAAGCCTGAAGTATCTTGTCTGTTTTTAGTTGATTCTCCTTCAGACACCTAATCTAGTCTTGGCTCAAGCTGAAAGGAAGACATTCTTGAGCAAAGGCCCAAGGCTATGGAATTCTGCCCTTGGCACTGGAGCAGAAGCCTTCAATGAGGCATCGGAACAACTGTAGATGCATTAATTCTGCCCTCAGTAGCCACCTCTGATTCAAGGCCACCCAAGAATGCAATGGACAAGTTTCTCTCATGAATATTAGCTGCAAGAAAAATATTTTCTTTTAAAAATTGAATCAGTGTAAAAATTGAATCAGTGTTTTAAACAAAAGGAAAGTCACCTTGAACATTTCATTAAAAAATAGGCATTTCAAAGACATTTTGAAAATATTTAGGTTAGCGTATGCAGTGATGAATTCCAATATTAGTGTTCACTATACCAATATTAGTGTCTATCTGAACTGGGAGAAGCAAAGTTGAATGCTTAGCTTTCCTGAAAGAACATAAATTCTACCGTTTTCCTAGAATTGTATACAGGGTGGGTCAAGAGTAGGTTTACAGTTGAGTACTCAAAACACAGAGTTTGTTCTTGTGTTATTATCTATTAACTATTGTATTATTTTCCATATGAACAACTAAAAACCTACTTATTCTAGCTCGATTGTATTATTTTCCATACGAACAACTAAAAACCTACTTACTCTAGCTCAGTAGTGGAAAAGAGGGCCTTAGCCTGTGTGGAACTGGTTGAAGTTTAATAATTTGGGCATTGTCTGCCTCCATCAGAATGAGAGTTTCTTGAAGGTTATATTAGTGAGGCGTGCTCTGGGTGGAAGTGACAGAAACACATTTTTAACCGTTTGAGTCCCAAGCATGCGATCGCGCTGCTTGGTATTTCTCGACATAAAATAAAACAAGCGCTATCACGCTGTTTGGGTCTTTTCGTACTCATTTAGAGAAAGCACGGTTGTGCTGTTTGGGATTCTTCAACAGTGTTTTTTCAATACCCCCTGGGACTCAAACGAATCATATGTTTTCTCGACATAAAATCTCAGCAGCGCAATCGCGCTGCTTGGGACTCAAACGGTTAAACCAGCTTGAGCAAATAAAGGAGGGAGCTGGCAATCCCTGAGCTTTTCTGGGTTAGGGGTGCAAACAATGCTGTCAGACTTAGTCTCTCTCTCTCTCTCTCTCTCTCTCTCTCTCTCTCTCTCTCTCTCTCTCTTCTCCCCCCCCCCCACCCCCGTTGGACTTCTCTCAATTCTGTGTTGGATTTTTCTTAGATGGTTTCTCTTCACATTTTGGCAAGGATGGCTTCCAGGTGCTGCAGGCCTCCGTCACTCCTACTGCTTAGTTACTATGCTCAGGCTGAGGAAAAGGGGAGAAATGATCAGACCTGGATGCAGTTTGGGTGCCCAGGGCAGAGGCAGGGACGGGAGGGGGAGATTTGCCTCAAGAAAGCCAATCTGAGCTCATTCTAGGACTGACATCAAACTTCAGTTCCATGATCTACCATTAAAACCATTCCCTTTTCAACAGTCTTGACCCCCTGGCCCTTCTCCCTCTCTCATATTTTTTTAAATACAGATATCCTCATACTCCTGGGTCATTGCCAACGTCCGTGTTATAAAGAGCACAAGCTTGTCCTTAAGACACAAGAAATCATGCAGAGTAAGAAAGTGTCAAGGAAGTGTCTATTTCCACAAGGAGGGGTAGGTGCTGGGCATCCTTGACAAAAGAGGTCCACTGAAAGTGTAGAAGCTGACCTGCGCATTATTATAATCTCTCTAGCACCTGCGCATGTGGTTGGCAGCCTGATTTTTGCATATTGAATGTGAGTCTTAAATAATCTTATTTTCTTCAAATGCTTTGATTCTCCAGTAAGATTAGGTTCACCCTAGTGAAGTGGGAAAATCAGGTGGCTTTTTTCTAGACAGTCACCATCCCGATACCCTATCCCATTCTTCCTTACATTTTGAAATGATGGTAGGTTGCTATCCTAGAACATGATCTCAATATTTTGACATTTCAACCTTGGAGACTATAGTAGAAGTTATATTTTCTGCTTTTTACTCAGTAGGAGTTTTTGTTTTTTGCTTGTCATACAAAAATAGAGACTATATTTTCCAGTCTTCTTGAAAGTTAGATGTGACCATTTAAATTTTGGTCTCTGGGTACCTTTTGGGTCATGCCCTTAGGGACAAGGCATGCTCTCCCATTCCCTTCTCTCTATTCCAAAGGCTGAACTCTCGACCCAGGAATGCTCCACCTTGAGTGACGCAGATGAGGGCAAAGCCTTTCAGGATGTCCAAACCACAGCTGAGAAGGAGCGCGGGGACCCTACTCCATGTTGCCCAGAGGCACTGCTGGTCTGATGCTACCTCAAGAGAGGTCGTCGCTCTCTCCAGAAGAAACAGAAGACACAGAGATGGTGAAATAAAACCATCTTCATGTTATTCAGCCCTTGTATTTTGCGTTCCTTACACATGGCGCCACGCTGGTAATCGATTAAAAAAGGAGAGGAAAAA
>NW_005879831.1:1096-6822 GCF_000147115.1 Myotis lucifugus | reverse complement strand
TGGCTGGATCCCCATTAGGATATTGTGCAGGAGGAGCTGATCAATGTTTCTCTCTCTCCCTCTCCCTTCCTCTCTCTAAAAATTAATAAAAACATAGATCCAGAGACATAAATCATCAAACAGACTGACAAACCTCAGAGGGAAGGCAGGGGAAGGGGATTGTAAGAGATCAATCGAAGGTGCTTGTATGCATGCATATAAGCATAACCAATGGACACACAGTAGTGGGGTGAGGGCCTGTGCTGGGGGGTGGGAGCGGGCTGAGAGAGACCAATGAGGGAAAATGGAGACATATGTAATACTTTCAACAATAACAAATTTAAATGAAAAAAAATAAAGTCTATAACTCAGTGAGTGGTTTTTGGTAAATTTATTGACATGGGCAACCATCACAACAGTCATTCTCATTACCTCAAAAAAATTAATAGTACCCTGTAGTTCTCTTACCACTCCTCCTTTCTCTAATCCCAGCCCTAAGCAAGCACTAATCGACTTTCTCTCTGTATAGATTCCCTTGTTATGGACTCTTATATGAATGGAATGATATGAAATGAAGTTGTTCGGGTCTGCCTTCTTTCAGTAAGTGTACTGTTTCAAGGTTTATCCATGTTGCAGCATATACCAACACTTTATTCCTTTTTCTGGTAGAATACTATTCTACCACATTTTGTTTATCTGGTCATCTATTGAAGACATTTGGGTTCTACCTTTGGCTACTATGAATAATGCTGCTGTACATATTAATGTACATGTTTTTGTGTATACATATGTTTTTATTTCCCTTGGACATATACTTAGGGGTGGAATTACTGAATCATATGGTAATTTGTTTAATAGTTTCAGGAATTACTAAGCTGTTTTCCAAAGCACCATTTACATTCCCACTAGCAGTGTGTGTGAATTTATTTATTTATTTATTTATTTATTTATTTATTTATGTTTAGATATTTATTAATAACAATTTTAATATTTGATACATATGGAAATTATTCCAATTGCTTCCAAAATATTATATAGCTGTATTTGAATCAGAATTCCACTTAGATTAACACCAATTTTTTTATTGTTGATAGTATGACAGATATCTCCCCATTCCCCTACCCCTTGTTCTCCCAGCCTCTCCCCACCCCCAGGTCTTCAGTAACCTATTGCCTGTATCCATGGGCTATGTAAGTATACAAGTTCTTTAGTTTATCTCTTCTCGTCCCCCATTGTCCTCAACACTTACCTAACATTTATATTTTTCAATTCCTAGTGGATTTTTGGGTGGTATAGAGCTGTGATTTTGATTTAAATTTTCCTGATGACTAATGATATTAAGCATCTTCTCGTGTAGTTATTGCTTTTTAGGTATATCATTCTTGGAGAAAGGTCTAATCGGATCATTTGCTCATGTTTCAATGGGGTTATTTTTTATTATTTTGATAAAATAATTATTTATGTATTCTAGACACAAGCCCCTTATCAGACATATGATTGACAAATAGCTTCTTCAATTCTATTGCTTATCTTTTCACTTACTTGATGACATGTTTTTCAATTTTTATGTTTGTGAATTTTCCTATTTTCTTGAAACCAGGTCAAGTTTGGGAGGAGGGACAGAGGCATGCCCACATGTGGCAGTTAATTTTGCAAGTATAATTTTATTTCATTGTGGTCAAAGAACATGTGTTAAATTATTTTACTCCTTTTAAATTTACTGAGGCTTTTCCTGTGGTCTAGCACAGTGATAGCGAACCTATGACACGCGTGTCAGAGGTGACACGCGAACTCATTTTTTTGGCTGATTTTTCTTTGTTAAATGGCATTTAAATATATAAAATAAATATCAAAAATATAAGTCTTTGTTTTACTATGGTTGCAAATATCAAAAAATTTCTATATGTGACACGGCACCAGAGTTAAGTTAGGGTTTTTCAAAATGCTGACACGCCAAGCTCAAAAGGTTCACCATCCCTGGTCTAGCATATGGTCTACTTAACAATGCTTCCTGCACACTTGAGAAAAACGTACATTCTGTGGTTGTTGGATGGAGTATTCTACAGATGTCTAGTAGGTCTAGTTGACTTACAGTGTTGTGCAGCTGTTCTGTTTCCTCATTGATCTAATTGTTAGGCAGAATTAACAATAGGATAGTGAAGTTTCAACTCAGTGCTTAAGTATCTAACTTTTTCTTTAATTCTAACAATCTTGTTTTATGTATTTTGGGACATTGTTGTTAGCTTTATATATATTTACTAGAGGCCCGGTGCACAAAATCCATCCATGCACAGGTGTGGTCCATAGGCCTGGCCGGCGATCAAAGTGTGAGTGTCTGGCATGGAAGGGCAGGTCCCAGCTGACCTCTGGGCCCTGGGGCAGCACCTGGGCCCCCACTCTCACGCGCCTTGGCCTGGCACTGCCTGTTCACCTGCTCCACCATCCCATTGCAGTCCTGCTCTCTTTGGGGCCTTCACTGCTGCCCCCTGCCAACATCACATCACTGACGCCTGCCATGTTCCGCACCACCCCCTGATAGTCAGTGCACGTCATAGCGTGCGGTCAAACTCCCGGTCTCCTGGTTGAACTCCTGGTTGAACAACCGCCCGAGGGGACAATTTGCATATTAGGCTTTTCTTATATAGGATAATTGCTAAATCTGTCTCATTAGCTGACTCTTATCATCATAAATTTTCCTTTTTAAAACTTCAACATTTTTTTAGTTTAAAATCTATTTGTGGGCTGTTTTCAGAATAGCTAATCCAGCTTATTGATGGTTATTATTTGCAAGGTATGTCATTTTAAATCTTTTACTTACTTTGTTCTTTCATGTTGACATCATATTTAATGGGTATATATTAAGATGATATTTTATCATGCTCATACTCTTTAATTTCATTGTATAATATATTTAGTCCTAATAAAATATTTCTCTGTTGTTATTTTTATTTTCCCTTTACTTTATAAAAGTTTAAGAATTTCTAGGACTTATGTATTCATGCATACTATTGCCAGGATTATCATTTAAAGAATCATCCTGCATAACCAACTGAAGGCTAGGTGAACAGAAGCCATATAACCCAAGGATGTACAGAGAAACCAGGTCACAATGGGAGGAGGGACAGAGGCATGAAATGGGATGGCCCCACCTCCCTCCTCCCCCATGTGGGTTGAGAATCCAGAGGGAGAGCTCAGCTGCAGAGTTCCCTCTCCGAGGAATGAGGCATCTCCTCACCAAGCTGCCAGGCTCCCCCTCCCAGAGCACCAGTGCTGGGAAGAGGAACCCACATAACATCTGGCTGTGAAAAATCAGCGGGAGTCTGTCCACCCAGGTGAGACAGAAGGCTGCTAGAAACCCAGGCATCCTCTTAAAGGGCCAACACACAAACTCTGGCTCACAGACACTCACCCTATGCTCTGGCATAGAGGTACCGGAGTCATACAGAGAAAGACAATTGTGTGGCTTTGAAGCGAGGGCTAGAGAGACAGCCTCCATTGCCACGGTATTAAGTTCTTGGCTCATGGGCCATGGGCCCCATCTGTCCTGGGTTAAGCACTCCCCCCACATGGCATTAGCCTGGTGAGCTAGGCTAGCTCCACCCAGATGACTTCCTGGGCCCCCAACTGGCTATGGTCAGGGCTTTATCAGCAGCAGCCAGCCAGGGCCAGAGTTGCAGTCCTCCTAGCAAAGCTCCAGAGGAATTCTCCTCATGGTGTATGATCTCTTCAATGTATTTCTGAACTCAGTTTTCTAATATTGTGTTGAGGACTTTTGCACCTAGTTCATCAGGGATATTGGCCTATAATTTTCTTTTTTTGTAATGCCTTTGTCAGGTTGTGGAATCAGAGCAATCTTAGCCTTGTAAAATGAGCTTGGGAGCCTTCCTGCTTCTTGAATATTTTTGGAATAGTTTAAGAAGAATAGGTGTTAATTCTTTGAATGTTTGGTAAAATTCACCTGTGAAGCCATCTGGTCCAGGAAAACGATTACTGATTCAACTTCATTAGTTTTAATAGGTCTTTTCAGATATTCTATTTCTTCTTGATTAAGTCCTGGGAGACTGCATGTTTCCAGGAACTTATCCATTTCTTCTAGATTGTCCACTTGTTATCATATAACTGTTCATAGTATTTTATTATAATCCTTTTTTATTGCTGTGATGTCATTTATTTCTCCTCTTTCATTTAGAATTCTATTTATTTGGGTTATCTCTCTTTTTTCTTGATGAGTCTGGTTAAATGTTTATCAATCTTGTTTATATTTTGTTTTATTTTTAAATAATAACCACATAATTGCCAGCATTTCTACAGTGAAAATTTAGTTATTTTTTAATATTTCAATATTATAAGTAATGCAGCTTTAGGCATTTAGCTGAGCATGCTTGTGTGAATAGTTCTTGTGGAATAAATTTCGAGGAATAAAGTAGTTAATTTACAGATGGCATACATTTTGAAATTTGATTCCTGTAAACAATAGATGACAGTGTCTCTCTCTCTATTGTGTAGCATTACTGTCTTTAAAACATACTAGTTAATTCGCTGCTAGTGTTTATTATAGAAGAGCCACTATTTTAAATGTTTCATATGAATTAACTCATAAAATACTCATAACAACCCTATGAAGAGGGTTAAAATACTCATAACAATCCTTTTCCAGATGAGGAGACTGAGGCACAGGGGGAATAATAATTGCAAAGGTCACACAGTCATGCATGGCAGAACATGGATTCCAAATCAGGCTGTCTCCAGAGCATTCCTCTTACCTACACTTCCACTATTCTGCTCACATTCAATCTCACTTTAAAGGCAAATAAAAAGAACCTCATGAGATTAAATAATATATCTAAATTCACACAGTGGATGTAGAACCTGGATTCCCATTCTAGTCAGAAGTGGATTAGTTTTAATATAATTCACGTTACCTTATTTTTAAAAATAATTGTATGTATAAAAATCGATACCAACAATCAAGACTATTAAGAAGAAACCTACAAAAATTTTATCAATAATGAACAAACTTAGGGACAATCTTTAATGCTAGTTATCACATAAAATTAACATAAAAATTTCACAACACTAGAAATTTATAAGTATAGTGATACTAATTATGGATATATTAAATTACATTCATATATTTGGGCCAGCTCAGTTACCTCAGTCAATTATTCATAGATCCATTTCTGTGATCATGCTTTAAGAAGTTAAATACCAACATGTCACCACAGATTTATGCCCCAGGAAAATGTGCAAATATGATTTTGAAAAATGCAAATGAGGCTTCACAATCCATGTCTACCCATAAAGGAAGCTTGATTGTGTCTCTTTTATGCAACACTTTAATAATATTTTTAGATACATTTTTATAATTTAAAGAGGAAAGGAGAGGGGGAGAGATAAATGGAAACATTAGGGATGAGAGAGGATCATTGATTGGCTGCCTCCTGCATGCCCCCTGCTTGGGATCGAACCCACAACCCAGACATGTGCCCTGACTAGGAAATAAACCTTGACTTCCTGGTTCATAGGTCAAGGCTCAACCACTGAGCCACACCGGCTGGGCTATGCAACATTTTTGCTTGTTCCCTCTGTGACATTAGATGATATGTAAGTAACTGAGAATTGGTACTTGTGCTTCTGAGGAAGTGAACATGTTAAAGAGCAGAAGGTGACATAAAAATAAGGCTCATAAATTCACCTCTAAAATAAATATATGGCTGAGTATGTCTGCATATATAGAGAGATGTATC
>NW_005879831.1:0-996 GCF_000147115.1 Myotis lucifugus | reverse complement strand
TATATACATATATATATATATATATATATATATATATATACATATATATATATATAAAATATGCACATATATGAACCTTTATAATGGGTTAGAAATAATTTTTTGCTTTCCTCTTACTTTTAAAGACATTGATACATTGAGCATATACTTATAGGTATTATATTTTTATAATATATTCAATATATAGTAACATGTGTGCCAATATTCATATATATACACATATAAATGTATAAAAATATAAATTGGGCAGTGGTATATTGAGGATTCTTGAAAATGGAATGTTGATCTTTCATTATCTGAGATCACTGTGCTCTCAGCATGAAGTATCCATTTGCAGGAACATGGCAGGAAAATACCAAGAAACTTTAAAACTTAAAATGATAGCATTGAGTTCCGTGATTCCCCCTATGCATTTTGCTATCTTTTAACATTTTCACACAGCAAATTTAAAAATTTACATTTACTATGAAGAATGAAAACTAAAAACACCACAAAGTGGGGATTTATGGATGTGAATATTCTTGGCAAGTTTCTCACAGCAGTGTGTTGTTCAACAGTGAATATAAGCATTTAGGTCAAACAACTATGGCATAATTAGTAACAACCATTTGTTGGAAACAAGGCTTTGATGAGCCTTCTACATTGCTTATTTATAAATCATTTTCACAGGAAATTACATGTATTTCTGCAACTTATGTTTTTGCGAACTCATACTTGATTCCTAACTTCTACACAAAACCAAAGGAACTACTCATAGAGCCACAGGGATTGTTGACTGTTTTGCTCAGTAACCTGACTTAACCACAAGAAAACAAGGTTGAGATATTATTCTGTTCTGGTATTGGATGGCTATGAAATTATGATAACTAAACTCATAGAGGCCTTTATTTTAATTATGCTTGTCTATTAATTATTTAGTCTCTAATTTTAGACAGTTTTGCAATTACCTAATAATTTACCCCTATGACTACGTAGACAGCTGAGAATCTCATGCAT
>NW_005879830.1:0-6723 GCF_000147115.1 Myotis lucifugus | reverse complement strand
GCAAACCGCACCTTTGGGTAAGTCTAACCTTTCTGTGGAGGGATGCAGGTCTCCGCTGGGCTCTTGTAGTCGCGCTGCTTGCGAGTCGTTGCCTCCGGGTTAGTAGCCGCAGGGTTAGTAACCGCTCTCTGGATGCCGGTAACCGCTTCCGAAGATGGCGCGGTCTCGCCGCTGCGCTGGCGCCCAGGGGGAGGTTTCAGCCTCAATCTCTAACCATCCGCATTTTTTAGGAGTTCTCTGTCTTTCCTGGCTGCAGACTGTCTCTCAGCTGAACCTCCCCAGCTTGATCGGGCTGATTGTTACCCGTTTCAGCTGCTCGCCCCTATCTGCTCCGGGACAAAGCACCAACACGTCCGTCTAAGCCTCCGCCATTTTTCCCCCTCAATATGAATTATGTTTTGAAAACAATAAGGGATAAGACTAGTTTTCTTAAACAAATAAGAGATTTATGGGAGTTATATAAGTAGATCATATACCTGAAATTAGTATAGATGAATAGGTTTACAAATTGGAAAAAATGATATTTCACAGATTACACTAGAGCAGTGGTTCTCAACCTTCCTAATGCCATGACCCTCTAATACAGTTCCTCATGTTGTGGTGACACCCAACCATAAAATTATTTTTGTTGCTACTTCATAACTATAATTTTGCTACTGTTATGAATCATGATGTAAATATCTGATATGGCCCTAACCAGTTTTGCTCAGTGGGTAGAGCATCAACCTGCGGACTCAAGGGTCCCAGGTTCAATTCCGGTCAAGGGCATGTACCTTGGTTGCAGGCACATCCCCAGTAGGGAGATGTGCAGGAGGCAGCTGATCTATGTTTCTCTCTCATCGATGTTTCCAACTCTCTATCCCTCTCCCTTGCTCTCTGTAAAAAATCAATAAAATATATTAAAAAATATATATTTAATATGCAGGATGTATTTTCAGGGGTCGTGACCCACAGGTTGAGAACCGCTGCACTGGAGAGTCAATTTGATCAGAAATCACTATTATCTAACATTGCTACATTGCCAAGTACTGCCCTTGCCCCACAGACAAATATGGAAAGGGAATTCAACCTTCTTTCATCTTCTTTTTCTCCTTTCTCCCTTCTTTTTCTTCTCTCTCTCTCTCTCTCTCTCTCTCTCTCTCTCTCTCTCGTTTCCCTTCAGCTTCAATACCCTACAGGTATGATGCAACAATGAATCACACTAACATTACAAAACACAGAAAATTTCCCCAATTACCAAGACTTGCCCTACCATTCGTCACTTGATATTGTGAAACAATGCAGAACCTCAGAAATCCCTGTCTTTGATTCATATGTCCCCATAACCTCAAAGTATTATATACATTTTTGTACCACTTTAAAGGTCAGAATTAGTCAGCTCAGAAGGTGACACACTGCACAGTTTGCTTATGACTCAGTCATGAGTATCCTGACATACACAGGTGGCAGGCTTAACTGCCAACAATGGTGTGATCAATACTCGGATCCATAATGAAAGCAATTTTGTTTGGGGTTCTCATATCATGATATCAGCAGATCCCTGAATCATAGGGAAGAATGGTAAAAATTTACCAGTGATTAATAGGATGTAATTGTAAGAGAAGTCATCCCACTCCTAATATTTGGGTCTCAAATCTGTGAAATCTTAAAATGGGAAGAACAGTAATTTATTTCATTTGTTAGGTCAAAAATATACAATATCTTAACAGCATCTTTCATCTTGCAAGCTGCAGTCTTCTAGCATTTCAATAAAATACCAGTCTATATTTTCTGGCTGGTGTAGCATAGAGTAAGCGAGGTAAATCACATGATATCTTTATTCCTTTAATGAAAAAAAAATGTTGCTGTTTTTCAGAAGCAAAGTTCCATGGTTAAAAAGTTTTCATAGGACCAGTGACCATAAAAATAAAATTAATAATGAAAATATGATGGGCAGGATAATGTGTGCAATGCAAAATATGTCTAATTCTGTTGCCCCCAACCATTGTAGAAAGAGACCAATGTAATTAATTAGTTTTCTATCTGTTTTTTCCCCCATGTATGGTACCTGGAAAGAAAGAAAATCATAGCAAATATGTAACTTATTTCCTGCCTCCTTGAGGATGCCTACGTCTGTTTTAACCTCATAAGCCTCCTTGTAAACATGCTGAAACAATTTTACTAGAAGGAAGATAACCAATGTAATTATCTGAACATGTTTTAGCAGAGTATACTTGGTTCACCTAGACTGCTTCTCTGAAACAACTGTGGCTGTGAAGTGAAAGTTATGCATATAAATACTCCAGCTTATGTGATTAATAGAGTATAAAAACGAATCTCCATACTTAAATAGCTTCATCTAAACTCAATTAATTAGTGTTAGCCTGAGTCTCTAGAAACAAAATATGTACCAATGCTGAAATGAAATAATTTGAAAGTTTAGAGCCCCATAGGTATGAGAAATGTTATTTCTATGCCTGTTTTTTGCTTGTATTTTTTGGTATTATTATTATTAAACTAGAGGCCTGGTACATGAAATTCATGCACTGGGAGGGCAGGGAGTCCTCAGCCCAGCCTGCCCCCTCTCACAGTCCAGGAGCCTTCAAGGGATGTCCTACTGACGACCTCCCTCTGCAGGTTGATCAGGGGAAGGTGCCACCCCCATCACCCCGCTGCTGCTGCCACTGCCGGCTGCCAAGGTGTTTTCATCAACATGGACTCCAGTTCCTTTACCACACAAAAATGACACTTTCTTTAGGCATTTTTAAGATGTCTCTTTCATAGGATATGGCATTTCTTTCTTCTTCTTCTTTTTTTTTTATCCTCACCTGAGGATATTTTTTCATTGATTTTTAGAGAGCATGGAAGAGAGGGAAAGACAGAGAGAAATATCAATATGAGAGGGACACTTTGATTAGTTGCCTCTTGCATGAGCCCTGACCTGGGCCCTGGCCAGGTAGGACCCTGCAACCTAGGTACACACCCTTGATCAGAATCGAACCTAGACCCTGCAGTCCGCAGGCCAAGGCTCTATCCACTGAGCCAAACCGGCTAGGGCAGGATATGACATTTCTTAGCCCCTCCAGCAGTGGACATTCATATTTTCCTCCAGGAGTCATGTGGAAAAACCCTAGATCACCTTCTTGAATTTTTATTACCAAAGTTATCAAGAACACTGAGAGTGGCATACAGGGAGCTTAGCCAATGAGCTGTAAGAAAAGGTGTTTCCTCTGCAGCTCACGCTCAGAGGCGGGGCTGCTGTGGCACTGTCTCCCAGTAGTGGTGGCCTGGGCACACCCCCCTGCCTCTCGACTCCCGCTCCCTCTGTGGGCCTGCAACACCCTTCTCTCTGTAGACCAGATCATCGCCACGGCTACTGGCCGGAACTGCTTCCAGTTCTCTGCGGGCCCTGCTCCTTCCCGTTCTCTCCGAACCTGCTCATCACCACAGCACTGGCAGGCCCTGCTCCCTGCTCTCTGCGCGCCTGCTGGTGTCATGCACCATCCATGGCTTGCCTCACCATGCAGCAATCCCTGTTCCCCTCCATCTGCGCGTGCAGACTATAAAGAAGTAATATGCAAATTAGTTCGGTTGTGACCATTATGGCGTCCTGGAAAATTTGCATATTACCTCTTTATATATATAGATTTGGTGAAATCTAAGAGCTATGATTTCTGGGAATATGTTTTGTGGGTTTTTTTGTTTGTTTGTTTTTGGGGTCTCTTTGTTTTTGGTCGATGAATGTCTTAATGTGGGACAGGAGATGGAGTACTTGCTTCCACCAATGGGAACTATAAGATGCTGTTTTATGCATCTCTATTGTTCAACAATAGCATAACCTTCATTCTACAACTATAACAACACGTTCATAAGCCCATTACTTGACATCCACAGAATTAATCCACAATGTTTATTAATGAAGAACTTCCTCACTTCTTTCCTAGTGCTTTCATAGAGCACAAATATATATTACGTTGAATTATTGATGTATAACTTCCCTAAGGCTATCTATTTATTATCATTTCTTCATTATTTCCACCCATAATAGGAGAAGAAAGGTCATTGTTTTAACTGTAGCTTATAACAAACAGAAAGTTTTTTTTATTTGATCTCTACTCGAAGTTTTCATTTCTAGTGGCCCACAAAACTCATTAAAGCAGCATACTCAAATGTATTAAACTCGAGGATATCCCACACTGCAACTTTATCATGAAACAAGTAGTCTTAATTAGATAACTAATTCCTGCTTTGGAAAAAGCTACTGGATGAGTCAACTATTTTACCAGGAAAAAACATGATCACGATTTTAAGGTGTTTTTTTTTCATTTGTTTTTATTTTTGTTTGTTTTTGTTTTAATTTCAACCCCAACTTATCACATTTAGGTAGACTTTTACTATACCAGCCATGGTCTTATGACCAGTGCTAAAAACAGACCATTTCTTTTTTCAATTGATCATTGTTCCATACCTATTGCTGTAACTTAAATTACTTAGTTAAAAGCAACATTGTGTGATGAATTATTATGAAGAAAGCATTTCATAATTCACAGCTGGTAGTTTTTTTTTAAATATATTTTTATTAATTTTTTACAGAGAGGAAGGGAGAGAGATAGTCAGAAACATCGATGAGAGAGAAACATCGATCAGCTGCCTCCTGCACATCTCCTACTGGGGATGTGCCCGCAACCCAGGTACATGCCCTTGACCGGAATCGAACCCGGGACCTTTCAGTCCGCAGGCCCGATGCTCTATCCACTGAGCCAAGCCTGTTTTGGCACAGCTGGTAGTTTTAAAGAAAGCATTTTGGACTGAGAAGAAACATTTATAATCAGAATAAATGTTTATTCCAATGAGAACAAACCACTGTTCCCTCCGTTATCAAAGGAACTCAATGAGATTACCTTGCTTAGAGGTGTATGGTTATACCCCTGAAAGTGAAACGGAATTTTTGGACTGGAACCAGGATTCTTGTCCTCCAGAATCAAAGAATGAATTCACAGACAGAAAGTGGTATAGCAAAGGTGGATATTTATTGAAGAACAAGTACAGACTCCCACATAGGGAGGGGGAAAAGGGTCCCACTGAGTTCTTTTCCCCTATGGCTTATAAAGGGTGCAGATCCTGGTGCCTTGATACCCCTCAGATTGGTCACTATTCCCTTAGACTGGTTACTATAGTAACTGCTGGGCTGAAAGATTGAACCTCACATGGGACATGTGAGGTTCTCCTCCCTCCTTCCTTATTGTTTTTCTATTCCCTTTGGGCTTTCTTCCTCTCATTCTGAATGAAGGGCTTCCTTCTCTTTATTTTGTAAATATAGACCTCTTGCTGCTCCCAGCTCCCTCATTCTATGGAAGTGTACCTGTTGCAGCTTTTCAGCTTCCCTATTCTAAGGAAACATACCCTCTGTTGTTCTGCAGCCCTGTGCTTCCTCTATGGTCCAGTTAATTTATAGAATTTCTACAATTTCCTAAAACCTGTCTCTTTCACCCCCAAAAATTCCTGTTTCAAAAGCAAGGTTATATCAGAAGTAACCTAGTCTTTAGAGTGTCTTTGCCTGAATTAATTAGAAAGAGGTGCCTCTTTTTTCAAGAGTTTATTTATATCTGATATAAAATTGCCATTGTAAATGGAAATGAATTAAATACATGATATATATGATACTAATGATAATATTTAAGATGATACAGAAAACTAACACTGAGGAACTTTACATGTGGACCTGACTATGCTAGCTATATGTATTACCTTTCCCTCTTAAGTATGTATTTACAAATGTTAACCACCATTTTTCTCTCTTACTCTTTCCTTCTCTTTTTTATTAATCTAAGATATTTTGTTAGTGGCTAAATTATGTGTTTATCTCCATATTATAAAATAATAATGTAGGATACCTATAAAAATATTGAATATCACCTAGAGAAGGGAAATTTTCTAATATGATTATATATCTCTTCTATTGATAAAAGGTTTGGTGTGTTATTGTTACAGAAGAGCAAAGAAAAACCAAGCATGCTTCCTAGAGAAAGGGAAGGACCCATTTATTAACACTAGTAACTAGTGGACTCCGGGAAGTAATTTCCAAATCAGAGAGTGAGGTAACATACAGAGGCTTTGCTTTTTATAATCTTATGGGGTCTTTGTCTTGCAGACATGGTTCCGCCCCCTTGTGGGCTTACAGGAAGGCCCCCAGGTGTTGGGGTTCCCAGGTCATATAAGATGATCTTCCTGGGGCCAGCGATAACGACCTTCCCTGCCCCCCCCCCAGGGCAGTGCATTGTTCAGTTTTTATGGCCTGACACGCCTTGCAAGACCAGGTTCCTCCTCATTATAATTATGAAATTATGTGTATTAGTCAAAACTACTTTTTATTGCTACTGTTTTACTTTTGAAGTTCAAGTAGAAGGATGTGCATGGATTCTGAGCAGAGATAAAATGTGACAGTCATTGTAATACTAGAGGCTTGGTGCATGGAAATTTTGTGCGGGGGGGGGGGGGGGGGGGCGGGGCCCCCTCGGCCCCGGGGGTGCCTCTCTCCCATTCTGGGGACCCCTCCGGGGGGGGCCGATTTTTGGGTTAGGGCCTTATCCTCTATAACCCCATGGGTTCTAAAAGGCTACCTGTCCTTGCAGCCTGGACCCCCTTATAAGATAACCATGCTGCAAGCGGGGGCCCCAAAACGTTTTTCCCCCTTCGGGTATAAAACACCAAACCCCCTATCGCATCCATCCCCCCCCCCATACT
>NW_005879829.1:0-6724 GCF_000147115.1 Myotis lucifugus | reverse complement strand
GGGGGGGGAGTCACTTGCAAACAACCCCAGCCCAAGGGGAACAGAAATAGAAAAAAGACTTCTGCTGTTGGCATTTGAGAGGCTCTCTCAGTTGACACTTACTATTGTTTGCTACCAGCTTGTTAGGCCGAATAAGATAAAACAGTCTTTCAAGTGTGTAAGTTCAGTAGATATTATATTCAAAATTATCCTGAGGTATTTGTTTTTCTATTATAGAATCCTGTTTTTGATTGTGGTTTTATTTTGACTGTTTTCTCATGCGATTTGTTAACTCTCTCTCCTTGGTATGTCCTTTTTTCTTGCTTTCATCTACTCGCTATGAACATGGCTAGTGGTGTTCTTAAGTGAAAAATGACTGTTTTTACTCTTAATACCTTAAGAGGTATTAAGGGATGATCCTCCCTCCCCATCTCCCTCTTTCTCTTCCTCCCTCCCTTCCTTTTTTTTCCCTTCCTACAAATTTCACCTTATCATTGCACTGATTAAGACCATCCATTGATTTTATATCTCTGTCTTTTCAGAATAAGCGCCTTCCAAGGAAGAAGTCATATGTGACTCAGCACCTGTCTTGCTCTCTGACCTCTCCTGTAACCCGTTACTCCTATCATTCACTGGGCTGCAGCCAGAGTGGCTTTCAGTGTCCATAGCGACCAAGTTTGCACACCTGTTTCCTCCTTGTGGAAGGCTCTTCTCTCAGATCTCTGGGTGGCTGGCTCTTCCTCCTCAATTACATTTTTGCCAAATCACCTTCATGAACATTCTGTCTAAAGTGGATCCCCCGCTAACCCCAGCCAATCTCTAATCTAATATTCCATCTTGTTTTCTTCATAGCACTTGTCAGTTTCAGAGTACTCAATTTTAAAATTTGTCTACATGTTTAATTTTTGTTTTCCCCAATCTATGAGAGCAGAGAAATCGCCAGTCCCTAGAGCAGTGCTGAGGACATAGCAGGCGTTCAGTAAATCCCAGGTGAATGTATGTTGCAGGACTGAATGTTTCTCCTTTCATTTTCCTTACTTGGGTAGGTCCTTCAGTGAAACTTTCCTGAGTACGCGATTCAACTCTTGCTTTGGTTATTTTCTTAGAGTGCACCATTGTTATCTTTCCCTCACCAACTATAAGTGTGTTTTTTGTAAGCCAGCTTTTGACAAGGAATTTTGAAGTTTTTTAGGAGTGGCAGATAGATTATTTTTTGGCCAATTTATCTGTAAAGTCTTCTTTAAATCCATGATAGCACAGAAAAATGGTTCTAATTATTTCTTGATCAGAAGCAGACAGCTTTGCCGTGTCCCTGCACCCCCCCCCCCCCCAAGAGAATTTGGGTTCTGTTCAGATGAGATGGAATTGAAATAAGAATTTCCTTTTTCTAATCTTGAACTTGTGCTTCTGTCTGGGTTGAAGGTCTTAATCTTCATACTCTTATGAAGGTGGGGGGGGTTGTTTCATCCATATTGGGGACAGGAAACTTCTAGGGGAACTCTTCTGACCTAGAACTCAGGAAGGAAGGGAGCAAAGACCTTTGAGTAGATAGAGCCAGACTGTTGAAATCCAAATGCTAAAATGCTAATAAGTTGTTCCTTCTGCCTTGCTCAGAATTATTTATTTGTATTTTAAACACAGTTTTAGCTAACGTGGCTCTCATTCTTCTGACCACAATGGTAACAATTTAGAAGGGAGCTGGAGAGCTCCAAGATCAAAAGGGAAAATTACCAGCCGCCTGACAGTTTGGAAGAAACAGGAAAACTTTGTGAAGCAGACAGGAGAAGAATTCAAATGGAACAGGCTGTTGGTTGGGGCCACTTAGTAAAGGGGCTGATACTGTTGCCCCTGTGCTTTCCTGAGGGCACCGCCCTTTGATGGCATAGTTTGATGTTCATTTGGATGGCTCTAAGTCATCAGTATTGACTTCATGGGCAATATCCTTTATTTAAGAAGAAGACTATGACTTGTATTTTTGAGATATTTTAATTCAAAGTAGTTTAGACATAAAAACACACACCTGTAAACTTCACTCAAATGTAAACTCCTGCAGGGCAGGAGTTTTGTATCTTTTTTCTTAGTTGTATGTTCAGTGCCTAGCACATGTTAGATGGTCTGTCAATAATTAATGAATGAAAGAATGAATTCAAGCCTTATTACCCAATACAGCTAAATAAATAGGACATTAAGATAGTATCACCCTTAATGGGTAAGGTTTTTTTTTGTTTTGTCTTAATTGTGTGTTTTTTCCCCCTGTACCTATTGAATGAAGAAAATAATGAAATAATATGTATTTAAAGTTAAAATAGCTCTGGACATTTTCAGAGATACTTTATTTATAGGTGGCACGAGGAACCACACTTTCAAATGATTTGCCTGAAATCACAAAGCAAGCTGGTGGTAGAAACAGCATTACAAGGCAAGTTTCCTTAATCTCACCTTGCTGGTGCTTTTTAAAAATCTTGTTTTGAGAATAAGAATAACATAGAGTCATTTTTTTTTCTTTTCCTTTTTACCTTCTGTAGCAATAGCGGCTCTAGAGAAAATATTGAGTAGAATCCTTTATCTTCTCATGTTCATGCTATTTAAAATTTTTTTCTTATTGTTTTTTAGAGAGGGGGAGAGAGAGAGCAAGTGTGAGAGAGAGAGGGGAAGAGAGAGATAGAGAGAGAGAAAGAGAGGGTGAGGGAAAATATTGATGTGAGAAACATCAATTGGGTGCCTCCTATATGCGCCTCAACCTGGGATTGAACCCGTAACCAAGGATGTGCCCTGACTGGGAATTGAACCTGCAGTCTTTTGGTGTATGGGACAACACCCCTACCAACTGAGCCACCCGGGTATGCTGTTTAAATTTTAGAATGTCAAATGCAAGGGTATTAGCTGTGTAATGTTGGTACACAGCTGTCTCATGCACAGTGACTAGACTTGTTAATAGTCTAGGACTTGAATGCTTTCTACTTAGGGTGTGTGCCAGTCCTTTTCAAGAAGAAAAGAAAAATCTAAAAGGAGAGGTTTGAAGAGGATGCCTATTCAAGTGGGGCAAATAAGATCTTATGACCAAGTTTGTTTTAGCCAAGATGACTAAGGAGGTGGAGCTACAGCTTTGCGTAGTATTTTTGCATAGGTGAAGGAAGAACTACTATTTTTTGTTTCCCATTTTGGGGGATGAGAGGATGGAGCATTTACAAGATGTATGATTTGTATTTCATACTTTGGAATGAAATTGTTGTTAGAATCTGTCTCTTCTGTTGCCTGATTTTTATTTTCTTAAGGGTCCCGTCATTTTTCAGGGAGTATAATTGCTAAGCTAAAAATACAATACATGATTATTTTAACTCTAGTACATTTTAGATTTATTTTGCATGATGCTTTATGTGTGTAATTTGGCCCTTTGTTGAGAGTTACATCTATACATGCAGCAGGTTATTAGTTAGATGTGTAGGGGAGTGAATTTTATTTTATTTTTGCTAATCCTCACCTGAGGATATTTTCCAATTGGTTTTTAGACAGAGTGGAAGGGAAGGGGGGTGGGGAGAGAGAGAAACAGCGATGTGAGAGAGACACACCAATTGGTTGCCTCCTGCATGAGCCCTGAGCCCTGAGCCCTGAGTGGGTCATGGGATTGAGCTTGCATGTGCCCTTGACTGGAATCGAACCTGAGACCCTTAAGTCCGCAAGCCTACGCTCTATCCACTGAGCCAAACCCAGCCAGGAGTGAATTTTAAATGTAAATTCAGCAGGCTACAGAGGGGAAAAAAGTTATGGGATGTAAATTGTGGTTAGCTTTATTTCCTGAAGATATTCTCAAGCTGAAGGAAGTAGAACAGTGTTCTCCCATCCCAGCATACTTCTTGGTCTCTGTTATAACTCTCAGCCATGGTGTGTGCATTAATAGAGCTATAATAGAGCTATGATCAAATTTAGAACTTTTTTTTCTTCAATGTAAGTAAATTAAATTAACTGAAGTTATTGTGCTATAACTAATTATAAAAAATTATCAGTCATAGTTTTTATTAGTGAGCTCAGGATTTCATGAACTATGTTTAACAAGTATTACCTAAAATGTATTTCTAGTGATAAAAATATAATGCAATTGCAACTGAACTTCTGAAAGAAGTTGTACTTTTCCCTTTCATTCAGTGATAAAAATAATTAGGGAAAGTTAAATCAATTGGCGTCAGCATTTTTAAAATTTAAAAAGTCCAACTTTTCAAAATTTTGTATGTTGGAAGGCAGATTCTCAAACCTTCATCTGTGCTACTCAAAAAAAAAAAATAAGAGATTTCAGAATAATGATCTTGAGTTTCTTCTTTAAGATTTTTTGAGACTTCAAAGAAGGATGACTACATTTAGAAATAGTTTCTTTTTTGGTTAGTGATTAGAGTGTTGGTCTGAGGACTGAAGGGTCCTGGGTTTGATTCAGGTCAAGGGCACCTGCTTTGGTTGCAGGCTCCATCCTCGCCTCGGTCAGGGCTCCTGCAGGAGACAACCAATTGGTGTGTCTTTCTTATATAGATGTTTTTCTCTCTCTATCTCTTCCTTTCCCTTCCACTTTCTCTAAAAATCAGTGGGGAAAAAAATCCTCAGGTGAGGATTAACAAAAACAAAACAAAACAAAACAAAAACAATAAAAGAGATCTGTAATTAAGATCTAGGCCAATAGAAACTTAATTATCTAAAGCACTTCTTTTTCCCATACAGTGGCCTCCCTACTCATTTTGTTGATGTTTTCTTTAGCTATGCAGAAGCTTTTTATTTTGACGTAGTCCCATTGTATCCGTAAACATATTGCTATGAGAGATGTCTGAGATTTTGCTGCCTATGGTTTCTTCTAGGATTTTTATGGTTTCCAAACTTACATTTAGGTCTTTCAACCATTTTGAGTTTATTCTTGTGTATGATGTAAATTAGTGGTCTAGTTTCATTTTTTTTTTTTTTTTGCATATATCTGTCCAATTTTCCCAACACCATTTATTGAAGAGACTGTCTTGACTCCATTGTATACTCTTGCCTCCTTTGTCAAATATTAATTGAGTGTAATGGCTTGGGTCCATTTCTGGGTTCTCTGTTCTGTTCCTTTGATCTATATGCCTGTTGTTGTGCCAGTACCAGGCAGTTTTGATTACGGTTGCTTTATAGTATAACTTGATATCTGGTATTGTGATCCCTGCAACTTCGTTCTTCTTTCTCAAGATGGCTGCAGCTATTCGGGGTCTTTTTTGATTCCATATAAATTTTTGGAGTGTTTGTTCTAGAATTGTAAAATATGTATTGTTATTTTCATAGGGATTACATTGAATCTACAGATTGCCTTGGGTAGTATGGACATTTTAATGTTAATTCTGCAAATCCATGAACAAAGAATATTCTTCCACTTGTTTATATCTTCTTCTATCTCTTTTTTCAACATCCTGTATTAACTGACTTATTTTCAGTGGTTGTTGACCTTGTTCTCTCTCTCTCTCTTCTTTTTTTTTTTTTTGGTGGCTTTTATTAAACTGATTTGAACCACTGGAACCAGCTCAACCCTTCTCTGTGCCAACTCCTTCTGTCAAGTTTCTAGGCTCCTGCCCTGCTTTGAGCTGAGGAATGGTCCTGGGCTAACCTCTTCTCAGTCATCTGTAACTGTGTGTTTGACCCTGAAAGAATATACCTGACCTAACAGTGCTCAGGGAGATTAGGAGGAAGCTTTTCCAAAGTACTTTCTTGCTAGAAGCTAGAACCAGTACACATGTAATGTTTGTCCTCTTTCATTTTCTCTTTGTTTCCTGATTTTTGTTACTTTTTTGTCTTTATGGAATCCTCTTTCTTTGATTATATCCCCCCCCACCCCCCCCCAATCTTTGGGTTGGGCCCTTCTGGCTTGGGATTTCCTGGGGAAATTGATTGGAATAGAACGTGCCTTTCCTGAAGCAGTCTGTCTTTCAGATAGGGTGTGAAAGGCAAGGACAAAGCTAGGGTTTGGATGCTGAGCCAGGAATGTGTGATTCTGTAGCTGTAGCTTCCTAATGAGCCACAGTCCAAAATTTTGACCATCCAGAATCTGAGGATCCATTGTATTTCTAACTTTTCTGCTGACTTTTACTGGGTTTTTTCATTTATCTTGTTTTATCAGGAAAATAGTTTTCTCAATAGCTTCAGAAGAGGTTGTCATTGTTGTGTTTGTGCCTTTAAAAATTAATTAAATAATTTATTTATTTATAATAAGGGAAAGGCGAGTAGAAGAGGATTAAAAGATAAAAGTGGCTACTGTTTCCTCGTGACTTAGTATATTCACTTATTTCTATTGGGATAATCTTTTCAGGATAACCCTTGGGTCAATTTCCTATCGAGATTTGGCCTAAGTTCTTTCTTACAATGTTTTAAACAACCCAAAAAAGGACAAGTAAGTTTTCAGTTTATGGACTAGGACTTCGCTCTTTTTCCAAAGAAGAGGTCGGGGGTCTCTGATGTTGACTATGTTGTTCATTTATGTCTGACAGCTTTCAAAAAGCATGTGTGTTTCTGCAGGACCACATGCTGCCATGTGAGATGTACTAGTATGTGGGTAGAACTGCCTCTCTGCTTCGCTGGGGAGAATTCCTTTGCGGTTTTGACAGTGTAGTGTCAGCCCTGGGGAAAGAGAAGGTAGCACATGGTGTGCTTTGATACTGTGTTAAGCACTTTATCAGCATGTGCTTGGTGTGCCTGAACCAGGATGTTCTTTCTCGTGGAGAAGTAAGTGTTCAAAACATTTGCTGTC